>NW_027464702.1:347200-638200 GCF_043290135.1 Rhipicephalus microplus | reverse complement strand
AAGCTTCACTGCATCGCGAAAGCACTGCGGTAAAGCCACCGTGAGCCGAAAAGCATTACATGATACGAGATTAACGCATGCACAGGCCACTTTTGCATCTAACAAATATAAGCATTCGCGACTGCTCAGGCCAAATATGCATCTTGGCACGTCCGTTTCAGGCAAACAAAAAGACAAATACTTAAATTTATTCAAGCTTCACTGCATCGCGAAAGCACTGCGGTAAAGCCAGCGTGAGCAGAAGAGCATTACATGATACGAAATGAACGCATGCACAGGCCACTAGTGCATCAAACAAATATAAGTATTTGCGACTGCTCAGGCCAAATATGCATCTTGGCACGTCCGTTTTATGGAGACAAAAAGACAATTACCAAAAAATTATTAAGCTTCACTGGATCGAAAAAGCACTGCGGTAAAGCCAGCGTGAACAGAAGAGCATTACATGATACGAAATGAACGCATGCACAAGCCACTTGTGCATCAAACAAATATAAGCATTTGCGACAGCTCAGGCCAAATATGCATCTTGGCACGTCCGTTTCAGAGAGACAAAAAGACAATTACCAAAAGACGATTAAGCTTCACTGCATCACGAAAGCACTGTGGTAAAGCCAACATGAGCAGAAGAGCAATACATGATACGAAATGAACGCAAGCACAGGCCACTTGTGCATAAAAAATATAGGCATTTGCGACTGCTCAGGCCAAATATGCATCTTAGCACGTCCGTTTCAGGGAGACAATAAAACAATTACGGAAAGATGCCTAAGCTTCACTGCATCGCGAAATTCACTGCGGTAAAGCCAGCGTGAGCAGAAAAGCATTACATGATACGAAATGAACGCAAGAACAGGCCACTTGTGCATCAAACAAATATAAGCATTTGCGACTGCACAGGCCAAATATGCATCTTGGCACGTCCGTTTCTGGCAAACAAAAGGACAAATACTTAAATATGATCAAGCTTCACTGCATTGCAAAAACACTACGGTAAGGCCAGCGTGAGCAGAAGAGCATTACAAGATACGAATTGAACGCATGCACAGGCCACTTGTGCATCAAACAAATATAAGTATTTGCGGCTGCTCAGGCTAAATATGCATCTTGGCACATCCGTTTCAGGGAGACAAAAAGACAATTACCAAAAAATTTTTAAGCTTCACTGGATCAAAAAAGCACTGCGGTAAAGCCAGCGTGAACAGAAGAGCATTACATGATACGAAATGAACACATGCACAAGTAACTTGTGCATCAAACAAATATAAGCGTTTGCGACTGCTCGGGCCCAATATGCATCTTGGCATGTCCGTTTCATGGAGAAAAAAAGACAATTACCAAAACATGATTAGGCTTCACTGCATCACGAAAGCAATGCGGTAAAGCCACCGTGAGCAGAAAAGCATTACATGATACCAAATTAACGCAAGCACAGGCCACTTTTGCATCAAACAAATATAAGCATTTGCGACTGCACAGGCCAAATATGCATCTTGGCACGTCCGTTTCAGGCAAACAAAAGGACAAATACTTAAATATGATCAAGCTTCACTGCATCACAAAAGCACTGCGGTAAAGCCAACTTGAGCACAAGAGCATTACATCATACGAAATGAACTCAAGCCCACGCCGCTTGTGCATCAAAAAAAAGTATTTGAGACTGCTCAGGCCAATATGCATATTGGCACGTCCATTTCAGGGAGACAAAAAGACACATACCAAAAGATGATTAAGCTTCACTGCATTGGAAAAGCACTGCGCTAAAGCCAGTGTGAGCAGAAGAGCATTACATGATACGAAACGAACGCATGCACAGGCCACTTGTGCATCAAACAAATATAAGCATTTGCGACTGCTCAGGCCAAATATGCATCTTGGCACGTCCGTTTCAGAGAGACAAAAAGACAATTAACGAAAGATGACTAAGCTTCACTGCATTGCGAAATTCACAGCAGTAAAGCCAGCGTGAGCGGAAAAGCATTACATGATACGAAATGAACGCAAGAACAGGCCACTTGTGCATCAAACAAATATAAGCGCTTGCGACTGCACAGGCCAAATATGCATCTTGGCACGTCCCTTTCTGGCAAACAAAAGGACAAATACTTATATATGATTAAGCTTCACAAAGCACTGCGGTAAAGCCAGCTTGAGCACAAGAGCATTACATCATACGAAATGAACGCAAGCCCACGCCACTTGTGCATCAAAAAAATATAAGTATTAGCGACTGCTCAGGCCAATATGCATCTTGGCACGTCCATTTCAGGGAGATAAAAAGACACATACCAAAAGATGATTAAGCTTCACTGCATCGCAAAAGCACTGCGCTAAAGCCAGCGTGAGCAGAAGAGCATTACATGATACGAAACGAACGCATGCACAGGTTACTTGTGCATCAAACAAATATAAGCATTTGCGACTGCTCAGGCCAAATATGCATCTTGGCACGTCCGTTTCAGAGAGACAAAAAGACAATTACCGAAAGATGACTAAGCTTCACTGCATTGCGAAATTCACAGCGGTAAAGCCAGCGTGAGCGGATGAGCATTACATGCTACGAAATGAACGCAAGAACAGGCCACTTGTGCATCAAACAAATATAAGCATTTGCGACTGCACAGGCCAATTATGCGTCTTGGCACATCCCTTTCTGGCAAACAAAAGGACAAATACTTATATATGATCAAGCTTCACTGCATTGCAAAAGCACTGCGGTAAAGCCAGCGTGAGCAGAAGAGCATTACAACATACGAAATGAACGCATGCACAGGCCACTTGTGCATCAAACAAATATAAGTATTTGCGACTGCTCAGGCCAAATATGCATCTTGGCACGTTCATTTCCGGGAGACAAAACTACAATTACCAAAAGATGATTAAGCTTCACTGCATCGCAAAAGCACTGCGCTAAAGCCAGCGTGAGCAGAAGAGCATTACATGATACGAAACGAACGCATGCACAGGTTACTTGTGCATCAAACAAATATACGCATTTGCGACTGCTCAGGCCAAATATGCATCTTGGCACGTCCATTTCAGAGAGACAAAAAGACAATTACCGAAAGATGACTAAGCTTCACTGCATTGCGAAATTCACAGCGGTAAAGCCAGAATGAGCAGAAGAGCCATACATGATACAAAATGAACGCATGCCCAGGCCACTTGTGCATCAAACAAATATAAGCATTTGCGACTGCTCAGGCCAAATACGCATCTTGGCACGTCCGTTTCAGGCAAACAAAAGGACAAATACTAAAATATGATCAAGCTTCACTGCATCGAAAAAGCACTGCGGTAAAGCCAGAATGAGCAGAAGAGCATTCGATGATACGAAATGAACGCATACACAGGCCACTTGCGCATCAAACAAATATAAGCATTTGCGACTTCTCAAGCCAAATATGCATCTTGGCATGTTCGTCTCAGACAAACGAAAAGACAAATACTAAAATATGATCAAGCTTCACTGCATCGAAAAAGCACTGCGGTAAAGCCAGCGTGAGCAGAAGAGCATTAGATGATACGAAATGAACGCAAGCCCAGGCCACTTGCGCATCTAACAAAGATAGGCATTTGCGGCTGCTCAAGCCAAATCTTGGCACGTCCATTTCAGGCAAACAAAAGGACAAATACTTAAATTTGATCAAGCTTCACTGCATCGCAAAAGCACTGCGGTAATGCCAGCGTGAGCAGAAGAACATTACATGATACGAAATGAACGCATGCACAGGCCACTTGTACATCAAACAAATATAAGCATTTGCGACTGCTCAGGCCAAATATGCATCTTGGCACGTCCGTTTCATGGAGACAAAAAGATAATTACCAAAAGATGATTAAGCTTCACTGCATCGCGAAAGCACTGCGGTAAAGCTACCGTGAGCCGAAAAGCATTACATGATACGAGATTAACGCATGCACAGGCCACTTTTGCATCTAACAAATATAAGCATTCGCGACTGCTCAGGCCAAATATGCATCTCGGCACGTCCGTTTCAGGCAAACAAAAAGACAAATACTTAAATTTATTCAAGCTTCACTGCGTCGCGAAAGCACTGCGGTAAAGCCAGCGTGAGCAGAAGAGCATTACATGATACGAAATGAACGCATGCACAGGCCACTAGTGCATCAAACAAATATAAGTATTTGCGACTGCTCAGGCCAAATATGCATCTTGGCACGTCCGTTTTATGGAGACAAAAAGACAATTACCAAAAAATTATTAAGCTTCACTGGATCGAAAAAGCACTGCGGTAAAGCCAGCGTGAACAGAAGAGCATTACATGATACGAAATGAACGCATGCACAAGCCACTTGTGCATCAAACAAATATAAGCATTTGCGACAGCTCAGGCCAAATATGCATCTTGGCACGTCCGTTTCAGAGAGACAAAAAGACAATTACCAAAAGACGATTAAGCTTCACTGCATCACGAAAGCACTGTGGTAAAGCCAACATGAGCAGAAGAGCAATACATGATACGAAATGAACGCAAGCACAGGCCACTTGTGCATAAAAAAATATAGGCATTTGCGACTGCTCAGGCCAAATATGCATCTTAGCACGTCCGTTTCAGGGAGACAATAAAACAATTACGGAAAGATGCCTAAGCTTCACTGCATCGCGAAATTCACTGCGGTAAAGCCAGCGTGAGCAGAAAAGCATTACATGATACGAAATGAACGCAAGAACAGGCCACTTGTGCATCAAACAAATATAAGCATTTGCGACTGCACAGGCCAAATATGCATCTTGGCACGTCCGTTTCTGGCAAACAAAAGGACAAATACTTAAATATGATCAAGCTTCACTGCATTGCAAAAACACTACGGTAAGGCCAGCGTGAGCAGAAGAGCATTACAAGATACGAATTGAACGCATGCACAGGCCACTTGTGCATCAAACAAATATAAGTATTTTCGGCTGCTCAGGCTAAATATGCATCTTGGCACATCCGTTTCAGGGAGACAAAAAGACAATTACCAAAAAATTTTTAAGCTTCACTGGATCAAAAAAGCACTGCGGTAAAGCCAGCGTGAACAGAAGAGCATTACATGATACGAAATGAACGCATGCACAAGTAACTTGTGCATCAAACAAATATAAGCGTTTGCGACTGCTCGGGCCCAATATGCATCTTGGCATGTCCGTTTCATGGAGAAAAAAAGACAATTACCAAAACATGATTAGGCTTCACTGCATCACGAAAGCAATGCGGTAAAGCCACCGTGAGCAGAAAAGCATTACATGATACCAAATTAACGCATGCACAGGCCACTTTTGCATCAAACAAATATAAGCATTTGCGACTGCACAGGCCAAATATGCATCTTGGCACGTCCGTTTCAGGCAAATAAAAGGACAAATACTTAAATATGATCAAGCTTCACTGCATCACAAAAGCACTGCGGTAAAGCCAACTTGAGCACAAGAGCATTACATCATACGAAATGAACTCAAGCCCACGCCGCTTGTGCATCAAAAAAAAGTATTTGAGACTGCTCAGGCCAATATGCATATTGGCACGTCCATTTCAGGGAGACAAAAAGACACATACCAAAAGATGATTAAGCTTCACTGCATTGGAAAAGCACTGCGCTAAAGCCAGTGTGAGCAGAAGAGCATTACACGATACGAAACGAACGCATGCACAGGCCACTTGTGCATCAAACAAATATAAGCATTTGCGACTGCTCAGGCCAAATATGCATCTTGGCACGTCCGTTTCAGAGAGACAAAAAGACAATTAACGAAAGATGACTAAGCTTCACTGCATTGCGAAATTCACAGCAGTAAAGCCAGCGTGAGCGGAAAAGCATTACATGATACGAAATGAACGCAAGAACAGGCCACTTGTGCATCAAACAAATATAAGCATTTGCGACTGCACAGGCCAAATATGCATCTTGGCACGTCCTTTTCTGGCAAACAAAAGGACAAATACTTATATATGATTAAGCTTCACAAAGCACTGCGGTAAAGCCAGCTTGAGCACAAGAGCATTACATCATACGAAATGAACGCAAGCCCACGCCACTTGTGCATCAAAAAAATATAAGTATTAGCGACTGCTCAGGCCAATATGCATCTTGGCACGTCCATTTCAGGGAGATAAAAAGACACATACCAAAAGATGATTAAGCTTCACTGCATCGCAAAAGCACTGCGCTAAAGCCAGCGTGAGCAGAAGAGCATTACATGATACGAAACGAACGCATGCACAGGTTACTTGTGCATCAAACAAATATAAGCATTTGCGACTGCTCAGGCCAAATATGCATCTTGGCACGTCCGTTTCAGAGAGACAAAAAGACAATTACCGAAAGATGACTAAGCTTCACTGCATTGCGAAATTCACAGCGGTAAAGCCAGCGTGAGCGGATGAGCATTACATGCTACGAAATGAACGCAAGAACAGGCCACTTGTGCATCAAACAAATATAAGCATTTGCGACTGCACAGGCCAATTATGCGTCTTGGCACATCCCTTTCTGGCAAACAAAAGGACAAATACTTATATATGATCAAGCTTTACTGCATTGCAAAAGCACTGCGGTAAAGCCAGCGTGAGCAGAAGAGCATTACAACATACGAAATGAACGCATGCACAGGCCACTTGTGCATCAAACAAATATAAATATTTGCGACTGCTCAGGCCAAATATGCATCTTGGCACGTTCATTTCCGGGAGACAAAACTACAATTACCAAAAGATGATTAAGCTTCACTGCATCGCAAAAGCACTGCGCTAAAGCCAGCGTGAGCAGAAGAGCATTACATGATACGAAACGAACGCATGCACAGGTTACTTGTGCATCAAACAAATATAAGCATTTGCGACTGCTCAGGCCAAATATGCATCTTGGCACGTCCGTTTCAGAGAGACAAAAAGACAATTACCGAAAGATGACTAAGCTTCACTGCATTGCGAAATTCACAGCGGTAAAGCCAGCGTGAGCGGATGAGCATTACATGCTACGAAATGAACGCAAGAACAGGCCACTTGTGCATCAAACAAATATAAGCATTTGCGACTGCACAGGCCAATTATGCGTCTTGGCACATCCCTTTCTGGCAAACAAAAGGACAAATACTTATATATGATCAAGCTTCACTGCATTGCAAAAGCACTGCGGTAAAGCCAGCGTGAGCAGAAGAGCATTACAACATACAAAATGAACGCATGCCCAGGCCACTTGTGCATCAAACAAATATAAGCATTTGCGACTGCAAGGCCAAATTTGCATCTTGGCACGGCCGCTTCAGGCAAACAAAAGGACAAATACTAAAATATGATCAAGCTTCACTGCATCGAAAAAGCACTGCGGTAAAGCCAGAATGAGCAGAAGAGCCATACAAGATACAAAATGAACGCATGCCCAGGCCACTTGTGCATCAAACAAATATAAGCATTTGCGACTGCTCAGGCCAAATACGCATCTTGGCACGTCCGTTTCAGGCAAACAAAAGGACAAATACTAAAATATGATCAAGCTTCACTGCATCGAAAAAGCACTGCGGTAAAGCCAGAATGAGCAGAAGAGCATTCGATGATACGAAATGAACGCATACACAGGCCACTTGCGCATCAAACAAATATAAGCATTTGCGACTTCTCAGGCCAAATATGCATCTTGGCATGTTCGTCTCAGACAAACGAAAAGACAAATACTAAAATATGATCAAGCTTCACTGCATCGAAAAAGCACTGCGGTAAAGCCAGCGTGAGCAGAAGAGCATTAGATGATACGAAATGAACGCAAGCCCAGGCCACTTGCGCATCTAACAAAGATAGGCATTTGAGGCTGCTCAAGCCAAATCTTGGCACGTCCATTTCAGGCAAACAAAAGGACAAATACTTAAATTTGATCAAGCTTCACTGCATCGCAAAAGCACTGCGGTAATGCCAGCGTGAGCAGAAGAACATTACATGATACGAAATGAACGCATGCACAGGCCACTTGTACATCAAACAAATATAAGCATTTGCGACTGCTCAGGCCAAATATGCATCTTGGCACGTCCGTTTCATGGAGACAAAAAGATAATTACCAAAAGATGATTAAGCTTCACTGCGTCGCGAAAGCACTGCGGTAAAGCCACCGTGAGCCGAAAAGCATTACATGATACGAGATTAACGCATGCACAGGCCACTTTTGCATCTAACAAATATAAGCATTCGCGACTGCTCAGGCCAAATATGCATCTTGGCACGTCCGTTTCAGGCAAACAAAAAGACAAATACTTAAATTTATTCAAGCTTCACTGCATCGCGAAAGCACTGCGGTAAAGCCAGCGTGAGCAGAAGAGCATTACATGATACGAAATGAACGCATGCACAGGCCACTAGTGCATCAAACAAATATAAGTATTTGCGACTGCTCAGGCCAAATATGCATCTTGGCACGTCCGTTTTATGGAGACAAAAAGACAATTACCAAAAAATTATTAAGCTTCACTGGATCGAAAAAGCACTGCGGTAAAGCCAGCGTGAACAGAAGAGCATTACATGATACGAAATGAACGCATGCACAAGCCACTTGTGCGTCAAACAAATATAAGCATTTGCGACAGCTCAGGCCAAATATGCATCTTGGCACGTCCGTTTCAGAGAGACAAAAAGACAATTACCAAAAGACGATTAAGCTTCACTGCATCACGAAAGCACTGTGGTAAAGCCAACATGAGCAGAAGAGCAATACATGATACGAAATGAACGCAAGCACAGGCCACTTGTGCATAAAAAAATATAGGCATTTGCGACTGCTCAGGCCAAATATGCATCTTAGCACGTCCGTTTCAGGGAGACAATAAAACAATTACGGAAAGATGCCTAAGCTTCACTGCATCGCGAAATTCACTGCGGTAAAGCCAGCGTGAGCAGAAAAGCATTACATGATACGAAATGAACGCAAGAACAGGCCACTTGTGCATCAAACAAATATAAGCATTTGCGACTGCACAGGCCAAATATGCATCTTGGCACGTCCGTTTCTGGCAAACAAAAGGACAAATACTTAAATATGATCAAGCTTCACTGCATTGCAAAAACACTACGGTAAGGCCAGCGTGAGCAGAAGAGCATTACAAGATACGAATTGAACGCATGCACAGGCCACTTGTGCATCAAACAAATATAAGTATTTTCGGCTGCTCAGGCTAAATATGCATCTTGGCACATCCGTTTCAGGGAGACAAAAAGACAATTACCAAAAAATTTTTAAGCTTCACTGGATCAAAAAAGCACTGCGGTAAAGCCAGCGTGAACAGAAGAGCATTACATGATACGAAATGAACGCATGCACAAGTAACTTGTGCATCAAACAAATATAAGCGTTTGCGACTGCTCGGGCCCAATATGCATCTTGGCATGTCCGTTTCATGGAGAAAAAAAGACAATTACCAAAACATGATTAGGCTTCACTGCATCACGAAAGCAATGCGGTAAAGCCACCGTGAGCAGAAAAGCATTACATGATACCAAATTAACGCATGCACAGGCCACTTTTGCATCAAACAAATATAAGCATTTGCGACTGCACAGGCCAAATATGCATCTTGGCACGTCCGTTTCAGGCAAACAAAAGGACAAATACTTAAATATGATCAAGCTTCACTGCATCACAAAAGCACTGCGGTAAAGCCAACTTGAGCACAAGAGCATTACATCATACGAAATGAACTCAAGCCCACGCCGCTTGTGCATCAAAAAAAAGTATTTGAGACTGCTCAGGCCAATATGCATATTGGCACGTCCATTTCAGGGAGACAAAAAGACACATACCAAAAGATGATTAAGCTTCACTGCATTGGAAAAGCACTGCGCTAAAGCCAGTGTGAGCAGAAGAGCATTACATGATACGAAACGAACGCATGCACAGGCCACTTGTGCATCAAACAAATATAAGCATTTGCGACTGCTCAGGCCAAATATGCATCTTGGCACGTCCGTTTCAGAGAGACAAAAAGACAATTAACGAAAGATGACTAAGCTTCACTGCATTGCGAAATTCACAGCAGTAAAGCCAGCGTGAGCGGAAAAGCATTACATGATACGAAATGAACGCAAGAACAGGCCACTTGTGCATCAAACAAATATAAGCATTTGCGACTGCACAGGCCAAATATGCATCTTGGCACGTCCCTTTCTGGCAAACAAAAGGACAAATACTTATATATGATTAAGCTTCACAAAAGCACTGCGGTAAAGCCAGCTTGAGCACAAGAGCATTACATCATACGAAATGAACGCAAGCCCACGCCACTTGTGCATCAAAAAAATATAAGTATTAGCGACTGGTCAGGCCAATATGCATCTTGGCACGTCCATTTCAGGGAGATAAAAAGACACATACCAAAAGATGATTAAGCTTCACTGCATCGCAAAAGCACTGCGCTAAAGCCAGCGTGAGCAGAAGAGCATTACATGATACGAAACGAACGCATGCACAGGTTACTTGTGCATCAAACAAATATAAGCATTTGCGACTGCTCAGGCCAAATATGCATCTTGGCACGTCCGTTTCAGAGAGACAAAAAGACAATTACCGAAAGATGACTAAGCTTCACTGCATTGCGAAATTCACAGCGGTAAAGCCAGCGTGAGCGGATGAGCATTACATGCTACGAAATGAACGCAAGAACAGGCCACTTGTGCATCAAACAAATATAAGCATTTGCGACTGCACAGGCCAATTATGCGTCTTGGCACATCCCTTTCTGGCAAACAAAAGGACAAATACTTATATATGATCAAGCTTCACTGCATTGCAAAAGCACTGCGGTAAAGCCAGCGTGAGCAGAAGAGCATTACAACATACGAAATGAACGCATGCACAGGCCACTTGTGCATCAAACAAATATAAGTATTTGCGACTGCTCAGGCCAAATATGCATCTTGGCACGTTCATTTCCGGGAGACAAAACTACAATTACCAAAAGCTGATTAGGCTTCACTGCATCGCCAAAGCACTGCGGTAAAACCAGCATGAGCAGAAGAGCATTCGATAATACGAAATGAACGCATACACAGGCCACTTTTGCATCAAACAAATATAAGCCTTTGCGACTGCTCAGGCCAAATATGCATCTTGGCATGTTCGTCTCAGACAAACGAAAAGACAAATACTAAAATATGATCAAGCTTCCCTGCATCGAAAAAGCACTGCGGTAAAGCCAGCGTGAGCAGAAGAGCATTAGATGATACGAAATGAACGCAAGCCCAGGCCACTTGCGCATCTAACAAAGATAGGCATTTGCGGCTGCTCAAGCCAAATATGCATCTTGGCACGTCCATTTCAGGCAAACAAAAGGACAAATACTTAAATTTGATCAAGCTTCACTGCATCGCAAAAGCACTGCGGTAATGCCAGCGTGAGCAGAAGAGCATTACATGATACGAAATGAACGCATGCAAAGGCCACTTGTGCATCAAACAAATATAAACATTTGCGACTGCTCAGGCCAAATATGCATCTTGGCACGTCCGTTTCATGGAGACAAAAAGATAATTACCAAAAGATGATTAAGCTTCACTGCATCGCGAAAGCACTGCGGTAAAGCCACCGTGAGCAGAAAAGCATTACATGATACGAAATTAACGCATGCACAGGCCACTTTTTCATCAAACAAATATAAGCATTCGCGACTGCTCAGGCCAAATATGCATCTTGGCACGTGCGTTTCAGGCAAACAAAAAGACAAATACTTAAATTTATTCAAGCTTCACTGCATCGCGAAAGCACTGCGGTAAAGCCAGCGTGAGCAGAAGAGCATTACATGATACGAAATGAACGCATGCACAGGCCACTAGTGCATCAAACAAATATAAGTATTTGCGACTGCTCAGGCCAAATATGCATCTTGGCACGTCCGTTTTATGGAGACAAAAAGACAATTACCAAAAAATTATTAAGCTTCACTGGATCGAAAAAGCACTGCGGTAAAGCAAGCGTGAACAGAAGAGCATTACATGATACGAAATGAACGCATGCACAAGCCACTTGTGCATCAAACAAATATAAGCATTTGCGACAGCTCAGGCCAAATATGCATCTTGGCACGTCCGTTTCAGAGAGACAAAAAGACAATTACCAAAAGACGATTAAGCTTCACTGCATCACGAAAGCACTGTGGTAAAGCCAACATGAGCAGAAGAGCAATACATGATACGAAATGAACGCAAGCACAGGCCACTTGTGCATAAAAAAATATAGGCATTTGCGACTGCTCAGGCCAAATATGCATCTTAGCACGTCCGTTTCAGGGAGACAATAAAACAATTACGGAAAGATGCCTAAGCTTCACTGCATCGCGAAATTCACTGCGGTAAAGCCAGCGTGAGCAGAAAAGCATTACATGATACGAAATGAACGCAAGAACAGGCCACTTGTGCATCAAACAAATATAAGCATTTGCGACTGCACAGGCCAAATATGCATCTTGGCACGTCCGTTTCTGGCAAACAAAAGGACAAATACTTAAATATGATCAAGCTTCACTGCATTGCAAAAACACTACGCTAAGGCCAGCGTGAGCAGAAGAGCATTACAAGATACGAATTGAACGCATGCACAGGCCACTTGTGCATCAAACAAATATAAGTATTTGCGGCTGCTCAGGCTAAATATGCATCTTGGCACATCCGTTTCAGGGAGACAAAAAGACAATTACCAAAAAATTTTTAAGCTTCACTGGATCAAAAAAGCACTGCGGTAAAGCCAGCGTGAACAGAAGAGCATTACATGATACGAAATGAACGCATGCACAAGTAACTTGTGCATCAAACAAATATAAGCGTTTGCGACTGCTCGGGCCCAATATGCATCTTGGCATGTCCGTTTCATGGAGAAAAAAAGACAATTACCAAAACATGATTAGGCTTCACTGCATCACGAAAGCAATGCGGTAAAGCCACCGTGAGCAGAAAAGCATTACATGATACCAAATTAACGCATGCACAGGCCACTTTTGCATCAAACAAATATAAGCATTTGCGACTGCACAGGCCAAATATGCATCTTGGCACGTCCGTTTCAGGCAAACAAAAGGACAAATACTTAAATATGATCAAGCTTCACTGCATCACAAAAGCACTGCGGTAAAGCCAACTTGAGCACAAGAGCATTACATCATACGAAATGAACTCAAGCCCACGCCGCTTGTGCATCAAAAAAAGTATTTGAGACTGCTCAGGCCAATATGCATATTGGCACGTCCATTTCAGGGAGACAAAAAGACACATACCAAAAGATGATTAAGCTTCACTGCATTGGAAAAGCACTGCGCTAAAGCCAGTGTGAGCAGAAGAGCATTACATGATACGAAACGAACGCATGCACAGGCCACTTGTGCATCAAACAAATATAAGCATTTGCGACTGCTCAGGCCAAATATGCATTTTGGCACGTCCGTTTCAGAGAGACAAAAAGACAATTAACGAAAAATGACTAAGCTTCACTGCATTGCGAAATTCACAGCAGTAAAGCCAGCGTGAGCGGAAAAGCATTACATGATACGAAA
The DNA here is from genome assembly GCF_043290135.1 of Rhipicephalus microplus. Taxonomy (NCBI): domain Eukaryota; kingdom Metazoa; phylum Arthropoda; class Arachnida; order Ixodida; family Ixodidae; genus Rhipicephalus; species Rhipicephalus microplus. The sequence goes on along the minus strand of NW_027464702.1, from coordinate 624,675 downwards.
TGAACGCAAGAACAGGCCACTTGTGCATCAAACAAATATAAGCATTTGCGACTGCACAGGCCAAATATGCATCTTGGCACGTCCCTTTCTGGCAAACAAAAGGACAAATACTTATATATGATTAAGCTTCACAAAAGCACTGCGGTAAAGCCAGCTTGAGCACAAGAGCATTACATCATACGAAATGAACGCAAGCCCACGCCACTTGTGCATCAAAAAAATATAAGTATTAGCGACTGCTCAGGCCAATATGCATCTTGGCACGTCCATTTCAGGGAAATAAAAAGACACATACCAAAAGATGATTAAGCTTCACTGCATCGCAAAACCACTGCGCTAAAGCCAGCGTGAGTAGAAGAGCATTACATGATACGAAACGAACGCATGCACAGGTTACTTGTGCATCAAACAAATATAAGCATTTGCGACTGCTCAGGCCAAATATGCATCTTGGCACGTCCGTTTCAGAGAGACAAAAAGACAATTACCGAAAGATGACTAAGCTTCACTGCATTGCGAAATTCACAGCGGTAAAGCCAGCGTGAGCGGATGAGCATTACATGCTACGAAATGAACGCAAGAACAGGCCACTTGTGCATCAAACAAATATAAGCATTTGCGACTGCACAGGCCAATTATGCGTCTTGGCACATCCCTTTCTGGCAAACAAAAGGACAAATACTTATATATGATCAAGCTTCACTGCATTGCAAAAGCACTGCGGTAAAGCCAGCGTGAGCAGAAGAGCATTACAACATACGAAATGAACGCATGCACAGGCCACTTGTGCATCAAACAAATATAAGTATTTGCGACTGCTCAGGCCAAATATGCATCTTGGCACGTTCATTTCCGGGAGACAAAACTACAATTACCAAAAGCTGATTAGGCTTCACTGCATCGCCAAAGCACTGCGGTAAAACCAGCATGAGCAGAAGAGCATTCGATAATACGAAATGAACGCATACACAGGCCACTTTTGCATCAAACAAATATAAGCCTTTGCGACTGCTCAGGCCAAATATGCATCTTGGCATGTTCGTCTCAGACAAACGAAAAGACAAATACTAAAATATGATCAAGCTTCCCTGCATCGAAAAAGCACTGCGGTAAAGCCAGCGTGAGCAGAAGAGCATTAGATGATACGAAATGAACGCAAGCCCAGGCCACTTGCGCATCTAACAAAGATAGGCATTTGCGGCTGCTCAAGCCAAATATGCATCTTGGCACGTCCATTTCAGGCAAACAAAAGGACAAATACTTAAATTTGATCAAGCTTCACTGCATCGCAAAAGCACTGCGGTAATGCCAGCGTGAGCAGAAGAGCATTACATGATACGAAATGAACGCATGCACAGGCCACTTGTGCATCAAACAAATATAAACATTTGCGACTGCTCAGGCCAAATATGCATCTTGGCACGTCCGTTTCATGGAGACAAAAAGATAATTACCAAAAGAAGATTAAGCTTCACTGCATCGCGAAAGCACTGCGGTAAAGCCACCGTGAGCAGAAAAGCATTACATGATACGAAATTAACGCATGCACAGGCCACTTTTTCATCAAACAAATATAAGCATTCGCGACTGCTCAGGCCAAATATGCATCTTGGCACGTGCGTTTCAGGCAAACAAAAGGACAAATACTAAAATATCATCAAGCTTCACTGCATCGAAACAGCACTGCGGTAATGCCAGAATGAGCAGAAGAGCATTACATGATACGAAATGAACGCATGCACAAGCCACTTGTGCATCAAACAAATATAAGCATTTGCGACTGCTCGCGCCAAATACGCATCTTGGCACGTCCGTTTCAGGCAAACAAAAAGACAAATACTTAAATTTATTCAAGCTTCACTGCATCGCGAAAGCACTGCGGTAAAGCCAGCGTGAGCAGAAGAGCATTACATGATACGAAATGAACGCATACACAGGCCACTTGTGCATCAAACAAATATAAGCATTTGCGACTGCTCAGGCCAAATATGCATCTTGGCACGTCCGTTTCAGGGAGACAAAAAGACAGTTACAGAAAGATGACTAAGCTTCACTGCATCGCGAAATTCACTGCGGTAAAGCCAGCGTGAGCAGAAAAGCATTACATGATACGAAATGAGATCAAGAAAGGCCGCTTGTGCATCAAACAAATATAAGCATTTGCGACTGCACAGGCCCAATATGCATCTTGGCACGTTCGTTTCTGGCAAACAAAAGGACAAATACTTAAATATGATCAAGCTTCACTGCATTGCAAAAGCACTACGGTAAAGCCAGCGTGAGCAGAAGAGCATCACATGATACGAAATGAACGCATGCACAAGCCACCTGTGCATCAACAAATATAAGCATTTGCGACTGCTCGGGCAAAATACGCATCTTGGCACGTCCGTTTCAGGCAAACAAAAAGACAAATACTAAAATATGATCAAGCTTCACTGCATCGCGAAAGCACTGCGGTAAAGCCAGCGGGAGCACAATAGCATTACTTGATACGAAATGAACGCATGCCCACGCCACTTGTGCATCAAACAAATATAAATATTTGCGACTGCTCAGGCCAAATATGCATCTTCGCACGTCCGTTTTAGGGAGACAAAAAGACAATTACCAAAAAATTATTAAGCTTCACAGGATCAAAAAAGCACTGCGGTAAAGCCAGCGTGAACAGAAGAGCATTACATAATGCGAAATGAACGCAAGCACAGGCCACTTGTGCATAAAAAAATATAGGCATTTGCGACTGCTCAGGCCAAATATGCATCTTAGCACGTCCGTTTCAGGGAGACAATAAGACAATTACGGAAAGATGCCTAAGCTTCACTGCATCGCGAAATTCACTGCGGTAAAGCCAGCGTGAGCAGAAAAGCATTACATGATACGAAATAACGCAAGAACAGGCCACTTGTGCATCAAACAAATATAAGCATTTGCGACTGCACAGGCCAAATATGCATCTTGGCACGTCCGTTTCTGGCAAACGAAAGGACAAATACTTAAATATGATCAAGCTTCACTGCATTGCAAAACACTACGGTAAAGCCAGCGTGAGCAGAAGAGCATTACAAGATACGAATTGAACGCATGCACAGGCCACTTGTGCATCAAACAAATATAAGTATTTGCGGCTGCTCAGGCCAAATATGCATCTTGGCACATCCGTTTTAGGGAGACAAAAAGACAATTACCAAAAAATTATTAAGCTTCACTGGATCAAAAAAGCACTGCGGTAAAGCCAGCGTGAACAGAAGAGCATTACATGATACGAAATGAACGCATGCACAAGCAACTTGTGCATCAAACAAATATAAGCGTTTGCGACTGCTCGGGCCCAATATGCATCTTGGCATGTCCGTTTCATGCAGACAAAAAGACAATTACCAAAACATGATTAGGCTTCACTGCATCGCGAAAGCAATGCGGTAAAGCCACCGTGAGCAGAAAAGCATTACATGATACGAAATTAACGCATGCACAGGCCACTTTTGCATCAAACAAATATAAGCATTTGCGACTGCACAGGCCAAATATGCATCTTGGCACGTCCGTTTCAGGTAAACAAAAGGACAAATACTTAAATAAGATCAAGCTTCACTGCATCACAAAAGCACTGCGGTAAAGCCAGCTTGAGCACAAGAGCATTACATCATACGAAATGAACTCAAGCCCACGCCACTTGTGCATCAAAAAAAAAAAGAATTTGAGACTGCTCAGGCCAATATGCATCTTGGCACGTTCATTTCAGGGAGACAAAAAGACACATACCAAAAGATGATTAAGCTTCACTGCATTGAAAAAGAACTGCGCTAAAGCCAGCTTGAGCAGAAGAGCATTACATGATACGAAACGAACGCATGCAGAGGCCACTTGTGCATCAAACAAATATAAGCATTTGCGACTGCTCAGGCCAAATATGCATCTTGGCACGTCCGTTTCAAAGAGACAAAAAGACAATTACCGAAAGATGACTAAGCTTCACTGCATTGCGAAATTCACAGCGGTAAATCCAGCGTGAGCGGAAAAGCATTACATGATACGAAATGAACGCAAGAACAGGCCACTTGTGCATCAAACAAATATAAGCATTTGCGACTGCACAGGCCAAATATGCATCTTGGCACGTCCCTCTCTGGCAAACAAAAGGACAAATACTTATATATGATCAAGCTTCACTGCATTGCAAAAGCACTGCGGTAATGCCAGCGTGAGCAGAAGAGGATTACATTATACGAAACGAACGCATGCACAGGCCACTTGTGCATCAATCAAATATAAGCATTTGCGACTGCTCAGGCCAAATATGCATCTTGACATGTCCGTTTCATGGAGACAAAAATACAATTACCAAGAGATGATTAGGCTTCACTGCATTGCGAAAGCACTGCAGTAAAGCTAGCGTGAGAACAAGAGCATTACTCAATACGAAATGAACGCATGCCCACGCCACTTGTGCATCAAAAAATATAAGTATTTGCGACTGCTCAGGCCAAATACGCATCTTGGCACGTCCGTTTCAGGCAAACAAAAGGACAAATACTAAAATATGATCAAGCTTCACTGCATCGAAAAAGCACTGCGGTAAAGCCAGAATGAGCAGAAGAGCCATACATGATACAAAATGAACGCATGCCCAGGCCACTTGTGCATCAAACAAATATAAGCATTTGCGACTGCACAGGCCAAATTTGCATCTTGGCACGGCCGCTTCAGGCAAACAAAAGGACAAATACTTATACATGATCAAGCTTCACTGCATTGCAAAAGCACTGCGGTAAAGCCAGCGTGAGCAGAAGAGCATTACAACATACAAAATGAACGCATGCACAGGCCACTTGTGCATCAAACAAATCTAATTATTTGCGACTGCTCAGGCCAAATATTCATCTTGGCACGTTCGTTTCCGGGAGACAAAACTACAATAACCAAAAGCTGATTAGGCTTCACTGCATCGCCAAAGCACTGCGGTAATGCCAGCGTGAGCAGAAGAGCATTACATGATACGAAATGAACGCATGCACAGGCCACTTGTGCATCAAACAAATATAAACATTTGCGACTGCTCAGGCCAAATATGCATCTTGGCACGTCCGTTTCATGGAGACAAAAAGATAATTACCAAAAGATGATTAAGCTTCACTGCATCGCGAAAGCACTGCGGTAAAGCCACCGTGAGCAGAAAAGCATTACATGATACGAAATTAACGCATGCACAGGCCACTTTTTCATCAAACAAATATAAGCATTCGCGACTGCTCAGGCCAAATATGCATCTTGGCACGTGCGTTTCAGGCAAACAAAAAGACAAATACTTAAATTTATTCAAGCTTCACTGCATCGCGAAAGCACTGCGGTAAAGCCAGCGTGAGCAGAAGAGCATTACATGATACGAAATGAACGCATGCACAGGCCACTAGTGCATCAAACAAATATAAGTATTTGCGACTGCTCAGGCCAAATATGCATCTTGGCACGTCCGTTTTATGGAGACAAAAAGACAATTACCAAAAACTTATTAAGCTTCACTGGATCGAAAAAGCACTGCGGTAAAGCCAGCGTGAACAGAAGAGCATTACATGATACGAAATGAACGCATGCACAAGCCACTTGTGCATCAAACAAATATAAGCATTTGCGACAGCTCAGGCCAAATATGCATCTTGGCACGTCCGTTTCAGAGAGACAAAAACACAATTACCAAAAGACGATTAAGCTTCACTGCATCACGAAAGCACTGTGGTAAAGCCAACATGAGCAGAAGAGCAATACATGATACGAAATGAACGCAAGCACAGGCCACTTGTGCATAAAAAAATATAGGCATTTGCGACTGCTCAGGCCAAATATGCATCTTAGCACGTCCGTTTCAGGGAGACAATAAAACAATTACGGAAAGATGCCTAAGCTTCACTGCATCGCGAAATTCACTGCGGTAAAGCCAGCGTGAGCAGAAAAGCATTACATGATACGAAATGAACGCAAGAACAGGCCACTTGTGCATCAAACAAATATAAGCATTTGCGACTGCACACGCCAAATATGCATCTTGGCCCGTCCGTTTCTGGCAAACAAAAGGACAAATACTTAAATATGATCAAGCTTCACTGCATTGCAAAAACACTACGGTAAGGCCAGCGTGAGCAGAAGAGCATTACAAGATACGAATTGAACGCATGCACAGGCCACTTGTGCATCAAACAAATATAAGTATTTGCGGCTGCTCAGGCTAAATATGCATCTTGGCACATCCGTTTCAGGGAGACAAAAAGACAATTACCAAAAAATTTTTAAGCTTCACTGGATCAAAAAAGCACTGCGGTAAAGCCAGCGTGAACAGAAGAGCATTACATGATACGAAATGAACGCATGCACAAGTAACTTGTGCATCAAACAAATATAAGCGTTTGCGACTGCTCGGGCCCAATATGCATCTTGGCATGTCCGTTTCATGGAGAAAAAAAGACAATTACCAAAACATGATTAGGCTTCACTGCATCACGAAAGCAATGCGGTAAAGCCACCGTGAGCAGAAAAGCATTACATGATACCAAATTAACGCATGCACAGGCCACTTTTGCATCAAACAAATATAAGCATTTGCGACTGCACAGGCCAAATATGCATCTTGGCACGTCCGTTTCAGGCAAACAAAAGGACAAATACTTAAATATGATCAAGCTTCACTGCATCACAAAAGCACTGCGGTAAAGCCAACTTGAGCACAAGAGCATTACATCATACGAAATGAACTCAAGCCCACGCCGCTTGTGCATCAAAAAAAAAGTATTTGAGACTGCTCAGGCCAATATGCATATTGGCACGTCCATTTCAGGGAGACAAAAAGACACATACCAAAAGATGATTAAGCTTAACTGCATTGGAAAAGCACTGCGCTAAAGCCAGTGTGAGCAGAAGAGCATTACATGATACGAAACGAACGCATGCACAGGCCACTTGTGCATCAAACAAATATAAGCATTTGCGACTGCTCAGGCCAAATATGCATCTTGGCACGTCCGTTTCAGAGAGACAAAAAGACAATTAACGAAAGATGACTAAGCTTCACTGCATTGCGAAATTCACAGCAGTAAAGCCAGCGTGAGCGGAAAAGCATTACATGATACGAAATGAACGCAAGAACAGGCCACTTGTGCATCAAACAAATATAAGCATTTGCGACTGCACAGGCCAAATATGCATCTTGGCACGTCCCTTTCTGGCAAACAAAAGGACAAATACTTATATATGATTAAGCTTCACAAAAGCACTGCGGTAAAGCCAGCTTGAGCACAAGAGCATTACATCATACGAAATGAACGCAAGCCCACGCCACTTGTGCATCAAAAAAATATAAGTATTAGCGACTGCTCAGGCCAATATGCATCTTGGCACGTCTATTTCAGGGAGATAAAAAGACACATACCAAAAGATGATTAAGCTTCACTGCATCGCAAAAGCACTGCGCTAAAGCCAGCGTGAGCAGAAGAGCATTACATGATACGAAACGAACGCATGCACAGGTTACTTGTGCATCAAACAAATATAAGCATTTGCGACTGCTCAGGCCAAATATGCATCTTGGCACGTCCGTTTCAGAGAGACAAAAAGACAATTACCGAAAGATGACTAAGCTTCACTGCATTGCGAAATTCATAGCGGTAAAGCCAGCGTGAGCGGATGAGCATTACATGCTACGAAATGAACGCAAGAACAGGCCACTTGTGCATCAAACAAATATAAGCATTTGCGACTGCACAGGCCAATTATGCGTCTTGGCACATCCCTTTCTGGCAAACAAAAGGACAAATACTTATATATGATCAAGCTTCACTGCATTGCAAAAGCACTGCGGTAAAGCCAGCGTGAGCAGAAGAGCATTACAACGTACGAAATGAACGCATGCACAGGCCACTTGTGCATCAAACAAATATAAGTATTTGCGACTGCTCAGGCCAAATATGCATCTTGGCACGTTCATTTCCGGGAGACAAAACTACAATTACCAAAAGCTGATTAGGCTTCACTGCATCGCCAAAGCACTGCGGTAAAACCAGCATGAGCAGAAGAGCATTCGATAATACGAAATGAACGCATACACAGGCCACTTTTGCATCAAACAAATATAAGCCTTTGCGACTGCTCAGGCCAAATATGCATCTTGGCATGTTCGTCTCAGACAAACGAAAAGACAAATACTAAAATATGATCAAGCTTCCCTGCATCGAAAAAGCACTGCGGTAAAGCCAGCGTGAGCAGAAGAGCATTAGATGATACGAAATGAACGCAAGCCCAGGCCACTTGCGCATCTAACAAAGATAGGCATTTGCGGCTGCTCAAGCCAAATATGCATCTTGGCACGTCCATTTCAGGCAAACAAAAGGACAAATACTTAAATTTGATCAAGCTTCACTGCATCGCAAAAGCACTGCGGTAATGCCAGCGTGAGCAGAAGAGCATTACATGATACGAAATGAACGCATGCACAGGCCACTTGTGCATCAAACAAATATAAACATTTGCGACTGCTCAGGCCAAATATGCATCTTGGCACGTCCGTTTCATGGAGACAAAAAGATAATTACCAAAAGATGATTAAGCTTCACTGCATCGCGAAAGCACTGCGGTAAAGCCACCGTGAGCAGAAAAGCATTACATGATACGAAATTAACGCATGCACAGGCCACTTTTTCATCAAACAAATATAAGCATTCGCGACTGCTCAGGCGAAATATGCATCTTGGCACGTGCGTTTCAGGCAAACAAAAGGACAAATACTAAAATATCATCAAGCTTCACTGCATCGAAACAGCACTGCGGTAATGCCAGAATGAGCAGAAGAGCATTACAGGATACGAAATGAACGCATGCACAAGCCACTTGTGCATCAAACAAATATAAGCATTTGCGACGGCTCGCGCCAAATACGCATCTTGGCACGTCCGTTTCAGGCAAACAAAAAGACAAATACTTAAATTTATTCAAGCTTCACTGCATCGCGAAAGCACTGCGGTAAAGCCAGCGTGAGCAGAAGAGCATTACATGATACGAAATGAACGCATACACAGGCCACTTGTGCATCAAACAAATATAAGCATTTGCGACTGCTCAGGCCAAATATGCATCTTGGCACGTTCGTTTCTGGGAAACAAAAGGACAAATACTTAAATATGATCAAGCTTCACTGCATTGCAAAAGCACTGCGGTAATGCCAGCGTGAGCAGAAGAGCATTACATGATACGAATTGAAGGCATGCACAGGCCACTTGTGCATGAAACAATTATAAGCATTTGCGACTGCTCAGGCTAAATATGCATCTTGGCATGTCCGTTTCAGGCAAACAAAAAGACAAATACTAAAATATGATCAAGCTTCACTGCATCGCGAAAGCGCTGCGGTAAAGCCAGCGTGAGCACAATAGCATTACTTGATACGAAATGAACGCATGCCCACGCCACTTGTGCATCAAACAAATATAAATATTTGCGACTGCTCAGGCCAAATATGCATCTTCGCACGTCCGTTTTAGGGAGACAAAAAGAAAATTACCAAAAAATTATTAAGCTTCACAGGATCAAAAAAGCACTGCGGTAAAGCCAGCGTGAACAGAATAGCATTACACTATACGAAATGAACGCATGCACAGGCCACCTGTGCATCAAACAAATATAAGCATTTGCGACAGCTCAGGCCAAATGTGCATCTTGGCACGTCCGTTTCAGAGAGACAAAAAGACAATTACCAAAAGACGATTAAGCTTCACTGCATCACGAAAGCACTGTGGTAAAGCCAACATGAGCAGAAGAGCAATACATAATACGAAATGAACGCAAGAACAGGCCACTTGTGCATCAAACAAATATAAGCATTTGCGACTGCACAGGCCAAATATGCATCTTGGCACGTCCGTTTCTGGCAAACAAAAGGACAAATACTTAAATATGATCAAGCTTCACTGCATTGCAAAACACTACGGTAAAGCCAGCGTGAGCAGAAGAGCATTACAAGATACGAAATTAACGCATGCACAGGCCACTTTTGCATCAAACAAATATAAGCGTTTGCGACTGCTCGGGCCCAATATGCATCTTGGCATGTCCGTTTCATGGAGACAAAAAGACAATTACCAAAACATGATTAGGCTTCAATGCATCGCGAAAGCACTGCGCTAAAGCCAGCGTGAGCAGAAGAGCATTACATGATACGAAACGAACGCTACAGAGGCCACTTGTGCATCAAACAAATATAAACATTTGCGACTGCTCAGGCCAAATATGCATCTTGGCATGTTCGTCTCAGACAAACGAAAAGACAAATACTAAAATATGATCAAGCTTCACTGCATCGAAAAAAGCACTGCGGTAAAGCCAGCGTGAGCAGAAGAGCATTAGATGATACGAAATGAACCCAAGCCCAGGCCACTTGCGCATCTAACAAAGATAGGCATTTGCGGCTGCTCAAGCCAAATATGCATCTTGGCACGTCCATTTCAGGCAAACAAAAGGACAAATACTTAAATTTGATCAAGCTTCACTGCATCGCAAAAGCACTGCGGTAATGCCAGCGTGAGCAGAAGAGCACAACATGATACGAAATGAACGCATGCACAGGCCACTTGTGCATCAAACAAATATAAACATTTGCGACTGCTCAGGCCAAATATGCATCTTGGCACGTCCGTTTCATGGAGACAAAAAGATAATTACCAAAAAATGATTCAGCTTCACTGCATCGCGAAAGCACTGCGGTAAAGCCACCGTGAGCAGAAAAGCATTACATGATACGAAATTAACGCATGCACAGGCCACTTTTTCATCAAACAAATATAAGCATTCGCGACTGCTCAGGCCAAATATGCATCTGGGCACGTCCGTTTCAGGCAAACAAAAGTACAAATACTAAAATATCATCAAGCTTCACTGCATCGAAACAGCACTGCGGTAAAGCCAGCATGAGCAGAAGAGCATTACATGATACGAAATGAACGCATGCACAAGCCACTTGTGCATCAAACAAATATAAGCATTTGCGACTGCTCGAGCCAAATACGCATTTTGGCACGTCCGTTTCAGGCAAACAAAAAGACAACTACTTAAACTTATTCAAGCTTCACTGCATCGCGAAAGCACTGCGGTAAAGCCAGCGTGAGCAGAAGAGCATTACATGATACGAAATGAACGCATACACAGGCCACTTGTGCATCAAACAAATATAAGCATTTGCGACTGCTCAGGCCAAATATGCATCTTAGCACGTCCGTTTCAGGGAGACAACAAGACAGTTACCGAAAGATGACTAAGCTTCACTGCATCGCGAAATTCACTGCGGTAAAGCCAGCGTGAGCAGAAAAGCATTACATGATACGAAATGAGATCAAGAAAGGCCACTTGTGCATCAAACAAATATAAGCATTTGCGACTGCACAGGCCAAATATGCATCTTGGCACGTTCGTTTCTGGCAAAGAAAAGGGCAAATACTTAAATATAATCAAGCTTCACTGCATTGCAAAAGCACTACGGTAAAGCCAGCGTGAGCAGAAGAGCATTACAAGATACGATATGAACGCATGCACATGCCAATAGTGCATCAAACAAATATAATTATTTGCGACTGCTCAGGCCAAATATGCATCTTGGCATGTCCGTTTTAGGGAGACAAAAAGACAATTACCAAAAAATTATTAAGCTTGACTGGATCGAAAAAGCACTGTGGTAAAGCCAGCGTGAACAGAAGAGCATTACATGATACGAAATGAACGCATGCACAAGCCACCTGTGCATCAAACAAATATAAGCATTTGCGACTGCTCGGGCCAAATACGCATCTTGGCACGTCCGTTTCAGGCAAACAAAAAGACAAATACTTAAATTTATTCAAGCTTCACTGCATCGCAAAAGCACTGCGGTAATGCCAGCGTGAGCAGAAGAGCATTACATGATACGAATTGAACGCATGCACAGGCCACTTGTGCATGAAACAATTATAAGCATTTGCGACTGCTCAGGCTAAATATGCATCTTGGCATGTCCGTTTCAGGCAAACAAAAAGACAAATACTAAAATATGATCAAGCTTCACTGCATCGCGAAAGCGCTGCGGTAAAGCCAGCGTGAGCACAATAGCATTACTTGATACGAAATGAACGCATGCCCACGCCACTTGTGCATCAAACAAATATAAATATTTGCGACTGCTCAGGCCAAATATGCATCTTCGCACGTCCGTTTTAGGGAGACAAAAAGACAATTACCAAAAAATTATTAAGCTTCACAGGATCAAAAAAGCACTGCGGTAAAGCCAGCGTGAACAGAATAGCATTACACTATACGAAATGAACGCATGCACAGGCCACCTGTGCATCAAACAAATATAAGCATTTGCGACAGCTCAGGCCAAATGTGCATCTTGGCACGTCCGTTTCAGAGAGACAAAAAGACAATTACCAAAAGACGATTAAGCTTCACTGCATCACGAAAGCACTGTGGTAAAGCCAACATGAGCAGAAGAGCAATACATAATACGAAATGAACGCAAGAACAGGCCACTTGTGCATCAAACAAATATAAGCATTTGCGACTGCACAGGCCAAATATGCATCTTGGCACGTCCGTTTCTGGCAAACAAAAGGACAAATACTTAAATATGATCAAGCTTCACTGCATTGCAAAACACTACGGTAAAGCCAGCGTGAGCAGAAGAGCATTACAAGATACGAAATTAACGCATGCACAGGCCACTTTTGCATCAAACAAATATAAGCGTTTGCGACTGCTCGGGCCCAATATGCATCTTGGCATGTCCGTTTCATGGAGACAAAAAGACAATTACCAAAACATGATTAGGCTTCAATGCATCGCGAAAGCACTGCGCTAAAGCCAGCGTGAGCAGAAGAGCATTACATGATACGAAACGAACGCTACAGAGGCCACTTGTGCATCAAACAAATATAAACATTTGCGACTGCTCAGGCCAAATATGCATCTTGGCATGTTCGTCTCAGACAAACGAAAAGACAAATACTAAAATATGATCAAGCTTCACTGCATCGAAAAAAGCACTGCGGTAAAGCCAGCGTGAGCAGAAGAGCATTAGATGATACGAAATGAACCCAAGCCCAGGCCACTTGCGCATCTAACAAAGATAGGCATTTGCGGCTGCTCAAGCCAAATATGCATCTTGGCACGTCCATTTCAGGCAAACAAAAGGACAAATACTTAAATTTGATCAAGCTTCACTGCATCGCAAAAGCACTGCGGTAATGCCAGCGTGAGCAGAAGAGCACAACATGATACGAAATGAACGCATGCACAGGCCACTTGTGCATCAAACAAATATAAACATTTGCGACTGCTCAGGCCAAATATGCATCTTGGCACGTCCGTTTCATGGAGACAAAAAGATAATTACCAAAAAATGATTCAGCTTCACTGCATCGCGAAAGCACTGCGGTAAAGCCACCGTGAGCAGAAAAGCATTACATGATACGAAATTAACGCATGCACAGGCCACTTTTTCATCAAACAAATATAAGCATTCGCGACTGCTCAGGCCAAATATGCATCTGGGCACGTCCGTTTCAGGCAAACAAAAGTACAAATACTAAAATATCATCAAGCTTCACTGCATCGAAACAGCACTGCGGTAAAGCCAGCATGAGCAGAAGAGCATTACATGATACGAAATGAACGCATGCACAAGCCACTTGTGCATCAAACAAATATAAGCATTTGCGACTGCTCGAGCCAAATACGCATTTTGGCACGTCCGTTTCAGGCAAACAAAAAGACAACTACTTAAACTTATTCAAGCTTCACTGCATCGCGAAAGCACTGCGGTAAAGCCAGCGTGAGCAGAAGAGCATTACATGATACGAAATGAACGCATACACAGGCCACTTGTGCATCAAACAAATATAAGCATTTGCGACTGCTCAGGCCAAATATGCATCTTAGCACGTCCGTTTCAGGGAGACAACAAGACAGTTACCGAAAGATGACTAAGCTTCACTGCATCGCGAAATTCACTGCGGTAAAGCCAGCGTGAGCAGAAAAGCATTACATGATACGAAATGAGATCAAGAAAGGCCACTTGTGCATCAAACAAATATAAGCATTTGCGACTGCACAGGCCAAATATGCATCTTGGCACGTTCGTTTCTGGCAAAGAAAAGGGCAAATACTTAAATATAATCAAGCTTCACTGCATTGCAAAAGCACTACGGTAAAGCCAGCGTGAGCAGAAGAGCATTACAAGATACGATATGAACGCATGCACATGCCAATAGTGCATCAAACAAATATAATTATTTGCGACTGCTCAGGCCAAATATGCATCTTGGCATGTCCGTTTTAGGGAGACAAAAAGACAATTACCAAAAAATTATTAAGCTTGACTGGATCGAAAAAGCACTGTGGTAAAGCCAGCGTGAACAGAAGAGCATTACATGATACGAAATGAACGCATGCACAAGCCACCTGTGCATCAAACAAATATAAGCATTTGCGACTGCTCGGGCCAAATACGCATCTTGGCACGTCCGTTTCAGGCAAACAAAAAGACAAATACTTAAATTTATTCAAGCTTCACTGCATCGCAAAAGCACTGCGGTAATGCCAGCGTGAGCAGAAGAGCATTACATGATACGAATTGAACGCATGCACAGGCCACTTGTGCATGAAACAATTATAAGCATTTGCGACTGCTCAGGCTAAATATGCATCTTGGCACGTCCGTTTCAGGCAAACAAAAGGACAAATACTAAAATATGATCAAGCTTCACTGCATCGCGAAAGCACTGCGGTAAAGCCAGCGTGAACAGAAGAGCATTACATGATACGAAATGAACGCATGCACAGGCCCCCTGTGCATCAAACAAATATAAGCATTTGCGACAGCTCAGGCCAAATATGCATCTTGGCACGTCCGTTTCAGAGAGACAAAAAGACAATTACCAAAAGACGAATAAGCTTCACTGCATCACAAAAGCACTGTGGTAAAGCCAACATGGGCAGAAGAGCAATACATGATACGAATTGAACGCAAGCACAGGCCACTTGTGCATAAAAAAATATAGGCATTTGCGACTGCTCAGGCCAAATATGCATCTTAGCACGTCCGTTTCAGGGAGACAATAAGACAATTACAGAAAGATGCCTAAGCTTCACTGCATCGCGAAATTCACTGCGGTAAAGCCAGCGTGAGCAGAAAAGCATTACATGATACGAAATGAACGCAAGAACAGGCCACTTGTGCATCAAACAAATATAAGCATTTGCGACTGCACAGGCCAAATATGCATCTTGGCACGTCCGTTTCTGGCAAACAAAAGGACAAATACTTAAATATGATCAAGTTTCACTGCATTGCAAAAACACTACGGTAAAGCCAGCGTGAGCAGAAGAGCATTACAAGATACGAATTGAACGCATGCACAAGCCACTTGTGCATCAAACAAATATAAGCATTTGCGACTGCTCGAGCCAAATACGCATTTTGGCACGTCCGTTTCAGGCAAACAAAAAGACAACTACTTAAATTTATTCAAGCTTCACTGCATCGCGAAAGCACTGCGGTAAAGCCAGCGTGAGCAGAAGAGCATTATATGATACGAAATGAACGCATACACAGGCCACTTGTGCATCAAACAAATATAAGCATTTGCGACTGCTCAGGCCAAATATGCATCTTAGCACGTCCGTTTCAGGGAGACAACAAGACAGTTACCGAAAGATGACTAAGCTTCACTGCATCGCGAAATTCACTGCGGTAAAGCCAGCGTGAGCAGAAAAGCATTACATGATACGAAATGAGATCAAGAAAGGCCACTTGTGCATCAAACAAATATAAGCATTTGCGACTGCACAGGCCAAATATGCATCTTGGCACGTTCGTTTCTGGCAAAGAAAAGGACAAATACTTAAATATAATCAAGCTTCACTGCATTGCAAAAGCACTACGGTAAAGCCAGCGTGAGCAGAAGAGCATTACAAGATACGATATGAACGCATGCACAGGCCAATAGTGCATCAAACAAATATAATTATTTGCGACTGCTCAGGCCAAATATGCATCTTGGCATGTCCGTTTTAGGGAGACAAAAAGACAATTACCAAAAAATTATTAAGCTTGACTGGATCGAAAAAGCACTGTGGTAAAGCCAGCGTGAACAGAAGAGCATTACATGATACGAAATGAACGCATGCAGAAGCCACCTGTGCATCAAACAAATATAAGCATTTGCTTAACAAAACTTGTTGTTGGGCTAGTTGGTTATACATCATATACTTAGAAATTTTGGCGCAACCTCGACTCACGCAAACACTCACACAAGCACACACACTTACACCAGAGCAACACACACGACACGCAGCGCTCACTACCAACTGTTTATTGCTCCTATCTGACCTTCTTAAATACGTACATCGAAATGCGCAAAGGCACAAACTAACAGAACTGCGCCAGTAGAACACCAACATGGCGTCACCACACCACTAGGAACAAGTAAAAAGTAAAAAAAGTAAAAAGAGTAAAAAAAAAAAAAAAGAAGGGGGGGGGTTAACACGAAAAGGAGATATAATCGCTAAACCCTCGCATCAAGGAAAGATATTTCTTGTTGATGCAACACCAAAGATGGCTCGCTGACACATATATCTTTATTCTTTTCTATATAATATGCTTCTAACAGCAAACGTGCTGATAAATTTGAGCTTCTCCCAAGAATCCTTGTATCCGAAAATCGTGGTTCACACCCACATGCAGCAATATGCGACACAAGATGTGCGTACTTATCCTCGTTTTTCTTAACCTTTAGCGCATGCTCCCTAAGCCGGTCATTGAGGCATCGCTCGGTAATGCCAATGTACACGTTACCGCAGGAAAAAGGAATGGAGTATACAACTCCCATGGAACATTTTACGAAGGCATTCTCATGTTTTTTCACGCAACCGCGTCTCTTGCCATTGCAAATACGCGGACATAACTTGGCGAGCTTTTCTGGCGCAGAAAAGACCACAGCCACACCATGCCTTGCAGCAACCTTCTTAATATTATGGGAGAGCTTGTGCACGTAAGGCACGACTTGAAGCTTGGAACCCGAAGGATCCCAAGTAGCTCTATCCCTTTGTGTTCCACGTTTCATCTTCTGCAGTAGTGACTCGGCGACCGCGTTTAGGACCGACGAAGGGAAGCCCGCCGCCGTCAATCGGCTGATCTGTTCAAAAAAACTAGTACGCATGTGGTGTGGACACGACTTAATCAACGAGGATTCTAGACATAGCGAAGCAATACCTCTTTTAACTAATTTCGAGTGTGCAGAATCATACGGCAACATATTAGAAGCATATTATATAGAAAAGAATAAAGATATATGTGTCAGCGAGCCATCTTTGGTGTTGCATCAACAAGAAATATCTTTCCTTGATGCGAGGGTTTAGCGATTATATCTCCTTTTCGTGTTAACCCCCCCCCCCTTCTTTTTTTTTTACTCTTTTTACTTTTTTTACTTTTTACTTGTTCCTAGTGGTGTGGTGACGCCATGTTGGTGTTCTACTGGCGCAGTTCTGTTAGTTTGTGCCTTTGCGCATTTCGATGTACGTATTTAAGAAGGTCAGATAGGAGCAATAAACAGTTGGTAGTGAGCGCTGCGTGTCGTGTGTGTTGCTCTGGTGTAAGTGTGTGTGCTTGTGTGAGTGTTTGCGTGAGTCGAGGTTGCGCCAAAATTTCTAAGTATATGATAAGCATTTGCGACTGCTCGGGCCAAATACGCATCTTGGCACGTCCGTTTCAGGCAAACAAAAAGACAAATACTTAAATTTATTCAAGCTTCACTGCATCGCAAAAGCACTGCGGTAATGCCAGCGTGAGCAGAAGAGCATTACATGATACGAATTGAACGCATGCACAGGCCACTTGTGCATGAAACAATTATAAGCATTTGCGACTGCTCAGGCTAAATATGCATCTTGGCACGTCCGTTTCAGGCAAACAAAAGGACAAATACTAAAATATGATCAAGCTTCACTGCATCGCGAAAGCACTGCGGTAAAGCCAGCGTGAACAGAAGAGCATTACATGATACGAAATGAACGCATGCACAGGCCACCTGTGCATCAAACAAATATAAGCATTTGCGACAGCTCAGGCCAAATATGCATCTTGGCACGTCCGTTTCAGAGAGACAAAAAGACAATTACCAAAAGACGATTAAGCTTCACTGCATCACAAAAGCACTGTGGTAAAGCCAACATGAGCAGAAGAGCCATACATGATACGAATTGAACGCAAGCACAGGCCACTTGTGCATAAAAAAATATCGGCATTTGCGACTGCTCAGGCCAAATATGCATCTTAGCACGTCCGTTTCAGGGAGACAATAAGACAAATACAGAAAGATGCCTAAGCTTCACTGCATCGCGAAATTCACTGCGGTAAAGCCAGCGTGAGCAGAAAAGCATTACATGATACGAAATGAACGCAAGAACAGGCCACTTGTGCATCAAACAAATATAAGCATTTGCGACTGCACAGGCCAAATATGCATCTTGGCACGTCCGTTTCTGGCAAACAAAAGGACAAATACTTAAATATGATCAAGCTTCACTGCATTGCAAAAACACTACGGTAAAGCCAGCGTGAGCAGAAGAGCATTACAAGATACGAATTGAACGCATGCACAGGCCACTTGGGCATCAAACAAATATTGGTATTTGCGACTGCTCAGGCCAAATATGCATCTTGGCACATCCGTTTTAGGGAGACAAAAAGACAATTACCAAAAAATTATTAAGCTTCACTGGATCAAAAAAGCACTGTGGTAAAGCCAGCGTGAACAGAAGAGCATTACATGATACGAAATGAACGCATGCAAAAGCCACTTGTGCATCAAACAAATATAAGCGTTTGCGACTGCTCGGGCCCAATATGCATCTTGGCATGTCCGTTTCATGGAGACAAAAAGACAATTACCAAAACATGATTAGGCTTCACTGCATCGCGAAAGCACTGCGGTAAAGCCACCGTGAGCAGAAAAGCATTACATGATACGAAATTAACGCATGCACAGGCCACTTTTGCATCAAACAAATATAAGCATTTGCGACTGCACAGGCCAAATATGCATCTTGGCACGTCCGTTTCAGGCAAACAAAAGGACAAATACTTAAATATGATCAAGCTTCATTGCATCACAAAAGCACTGCGGTAAAGCCAGCTTGAGCACAAGAGCATTACATCATACGAAATGAACTCAAGCCCACGCCACTTGTGCATCAAAAAAAAGTATTTGAGACTGCTCAGGCCAATATGCATCTTGGCATGTCCATTTCAGGGAGACAAAAACACACATACCAAAAGATGATTAAGCTTCACTGCATCACAAAAGCACTGCGCTAAAGCCAGCGTGAGCAGAAGAGCATTACAAGATACGAAACGAACGCATGCACAGGCCACTTGTGCATCAAACAAATATAAGCATTTGCGACTGCTCAGGCCAAATATGCATCTTGGCACGTCCGTTTCAGAGAGACAAAAAGACAATTACCGAAAGATGACTAAGCTTCACTGCATTGCGAAATTCACAGCGGTAAAGCCAGCGTGAGCGGAAAAGCATTACATGATATGAAATGAACGCAAGAACAGGCCACTTGTGCATCAAACAAATATAAGCATTTGCGACTGCACAGGCCAAATATGCATCTTGGCACGTCCGTTTCAGGCAAACAAAAGGACAAATACTAAAATATGATCAAGCTTCACTGCATCGCGAAAGCACTGCGGTAAAGCCAGCGTGAACAGAAGAGCATTACATGATACGAAATGAACGCATGCACAGGCCCCCTGTGCATCAAACAAATATAAGCATTTGCGACAGCTCAGGCCAAATATGCATCTTGGCACGTCCGTTTCAGAGAGACAAAAAGACAATTACCAAAAGACGAATAAGCTTCACTGCATCACAAAAGCACTGTGGTAAAGCCAACATGGGCAGAAGAGCAATACATGATACGAATTGAACGCAAGCACAGGCCACTTGTGCATAAAAAAATATAGGCATTTGCGACTGCTCAGGCCAAATATGCATCTTAGCACGTCCGTTTCAGGGAGACAATAAGACAATTACAGAAAGATGCCTAAGCTTCACTGCATCGCGAAATTCACTGCGGTAAAGCCAGCGTGAGCAGAAAAGCATTACATGATACGAAATGAACGCAAGAACAGGCCACTTGTGCATCAAACAAATATAAGCATTTGCGACTGCACAGGCCAAATATGCATCTTGGCACGTCCGTTTCTGGCAAACAAAAGGACAAATACTTAAATATGATCAAGTTTCACTGCATTGCAAAAACACTACGGTAAAGCCAGCGTGAGCAGAAGAGCATTACAAGATACGAATTGAACGCATGCACAAGCCACTTGTGCATCAAACAAATATAAGCATTTGCGACTGCTCGAGCCAAATACGCATTTTGGCACGTCCGTTTCAGGCAAACAAAAAGACAACTACTTAAATTTATTTAAGCTTCACTGCATCGCGAAAGCACTGCGGTAAAGCCAGCGTGAGCAGAAGAGCATTATATGATACGAAATGAACGCATACACAGGCCACTTGTGCATCAAACAAATATAAGCATTTGCGACTGCTCAGGCCAAATATGCATCTTAGCACGTCCGTTTCAGGGAGACAACAAGACAGTTACCGAAAGATGACTAAGCTTCACTGCATCGCGAAATTCACTGCGGTAAAGCCAGCGTGAGCAGAAAAGCATTACATGATACGAAATGAGATCAAGAAAGGCCACTTGTGCATCAA
Organism: Rhipicephalus microplus; assembly: GCF_043290135.1. Lineage (NCBI taxonomy): Eukaryota > Metazoa > Arthropoda > Arachnida > Ixodida > Ixodidae > Rhipicephalus > Rhipicephalus microplus. Next base: position 603,871 of record NW_027464702.1, on the reverse strand, counting down.
ACAAATATAAGCATTTGCGACTGCACAGGGCAAATATGCATCTTGGCACGTTCGTTTCTGGCAAAGAAAAGGACAAATACTTAAATATAATCAAGCTTCACTGCATTGCAAAAGCACTACGGTAAAGCCAGCGTGAGCAGAAGAGCATTACAAGATACGATATGAACGCATGCACAGGCCAATAGTGCATCAAACAAATATAATTATTTGCGACTGCTCAGGCCAAATATGCATCTTGGCATGTCCGTTTTAGGGAGACAAAAAGACAATTACCAAAAAATTATTAAGCTTGACTGGATCGAAAAAGCACTGTGGTAAAGCCAGCGTGAACAGAAGAGTATTACATGATACGAAATGAACGCATGCAGAAGCCACCTGTGCATCAAACAAATATAAGCATTTGCGACTGCTCGGGCCAAATACGCATCTTGGCACGTCCGTTTCAGGCAAACAAAAAGACAAATACTTAAATTTATTCAAGCTTCACTGCATCGCAAAAGCACTGCGGTAATGCCAGCGTGAGCAGAAGAGCATTACATGATACGAATTGAACGCATGCACAGGCCACTTGTGCATGAAACAATTATAAGCATTTGCGACTGCTCAGGCTAAATATGCATCTTGGCACGTCCGTTTCAGGCAAACAAAAGGACAAATACTAAAATATGATCAAGCTTCACTGCATCGCGAAAGCACTGCGGTAAAGCCAGCGTGAACAGAAGAGCATTACATGATACGAAATGAACGCATGCACAGGCCACCTGTGCATCAAACAAATATAAGCATTTGCGACAGCTCAGGCCAAATATGCATCTTGGCACGTCCGTTTCAGAGAGACAAAAAGACAATTACCAAAAGACGATTAAGCTTCACTGCATCACAAAAGCACTGTGGTAAAGCCAACATGAGCAGAAGAGCCATACATGATACGAATTGAACGCAAGCACAGGCCACTTGTGCATAAAAAAATATAGGCATTTGCGACTGCTCAGGCCAAATATGCATCTTAGCACGTCCGTTTCAGGGAGACAATAAGACAAATACAGAAAGATGCCTAAGCTTCACTGCATCGCGAAATTCACTGCGGTAAAGCCAGCGTGAGCAGAAAAGCATTACATGATACGAAATGAACGCAAGAACAGGCCACTTGTGCATCAAACAAATATAAGCATTTGCGACTGCACAGGCCAAATATGCATCTTGGCACGTCCGTTTCTGGCAAACAAAAGGACAAATACTTAAATATGATCAAGCTTCACTGCATTGCAAAAACACTACGGTAAAGCCAGCGTGAGCAGAAGAGCATTACAAGATACGAATTGAACGCATGCACAGGCCACTTGTGCATCAAACAAATATTAGTATTTGCGACTGCTCAGGCCAAATATGCATCTTGGCACATCCGTTTTAGGGAGACAAAAAGACAATTACCAAAAAATTATTAAGCTTCACTGGATCAAAAAAGCACTGCGGTAAAGCCAGCGTGAACAGAAGAGCATTACATGATACGAAATGAACGCATGCAAAAGCCACTTGTGCATCAAACAAATATAAGCGTTTGCGACTGCTCGGGCCCAATATGCATCTTGGCATGTCCGTTTCATGGAGACAAAAAGACAATTACCAAAACATGATTAGGCTTCACTGCATCGCGAAAGCACTGCGGTAAAGCCACCGTGAGCAGAAAAGCATTACATGATACGAAATTAACGCATGCACAGGCCACTTTTGCATCAAACAAATATAAGCATTTGCGACTGCACAGGCCAAATATGCATCTTGGCACGTCCGTTTCAGGCAAACAAAAGGACAAATACTTAAATATGACCAAGCTTCATTGCATCACAAAAGCACTGCGGTAAAGCCAGCTTGAGCACAAGAGCATTACATCATACGAAATGAACTCAAGCCCACGCCACTTGTGCATCAAAAAAAAGTATTTGAGACTGCTCAGGCCAATATGCATCTTGGCATGTCCATTTCAGGGAGACAAAAACACACATACCAAAAGATTATTAAGCTTCACTGCATCACAAAAGCACTGCGCTAAAGCCAGCGTGAGCAGAAGAGCATTACAAGATACGAAACGAACGCATGCACAGGCCACTTGTGCATCAAACAAATATAAGCATTTGCGACTGCTCAGGCCAAATATGCATCTTGGCACGTCCGTTTCAGAGAGACAAAAAGACAATTACCGAAAGATGACTAAGCTTCACTGCATTGCGAAATTCACAGCGGTAAAGCCAGCGTGAGCGGAAAAGCATTACATGATATGAAATGAACGCAAGAACAGGCCACTTGTGCATCAAACAAATATAAGCATTTGCGACTGCACAGGCCAAATATGCATCTTTGCACGTCCCTTTCTGGCAAACAAAAGGACAAATACTTATATATGATTAAGCTTCACAAAAGCACTGCGGTAAAGCCAGCTTGAGCACAAGAGCATTACATCATACGAAATGAACGCAAGCCCACGCCACTTGTGCATCAAAAAATATAAGTATTAGCGACTGCTCAGGCCAATATGCATCTTGGCACGTCCATTTCAGGGAGATAAAAAGACACATACCAAAAGATGACTAGGCTTCACTGCATCGCAAAAGCACTGCGCTAAAGCCAGCGTGAGCAGAAGAGCATTACATGATACGAAACGAACGCATGCAGAGGCCACTTGTGCATCAAACAAATATAAGCCTTTGCGACTGCTCAGGCCAAATATGCATCTTGGCACGTCCGTTTCAGAGAGACAAAAAGACAATTACCGAAAGATGACTAAGCTTCACTGCATTGCGAAATTCACAGCGGTAAAGCCAGCGTGAGCGGATAAGCATTACATGCTACGAAATGAACGCAAGAACAGGCCACTTGTGCATCAAACAAATATAAGCATTTGCGACTGCACAGGCCAATTATGCGTCTTGGCACGTCCATTTCTGGCAAAGAAAAGGACAAATACTTATATATGATCAAGCTTCACTGCATTGCAAAAGCACTGCGGTAAAGCCAGCGTGAGCAGAAGAGCATTAACACATACGAAATGAACGCATGCACAGGCCACTTGTGCATCAAACAAATATAAGTATTTGTGACTGCTCAGGCCAAATGTGCATCAAGGCACGTTCATTTCCGGGAGACAAAACTACAATTACCAAAAGCTGATTAGGATTCACTGCATTGCCAAATCACTGCGGTAAAACCAGCATGAGCAGAAGAGCATTCGATGATACGAAATGAACGCATACACAGGCCACTTGTGCATCAAACAAATATAAGCCTTTGCGACTGCTCAGGCCAAATATGCATCTTGGCATGTTCGTCTCAGACAAACGAAAAGACAAATACTAAACTATGATCAAGCTTCACTGCATCGAAAAAGCACTGCGGTAAAGCCAGCGTGAGCAGAAGAGCATTAGATGATACGAAATGAACGCAAGCCCGGGCCACTTGCGCATCTAACAACGATAGGCATTTGCGGCTGCTCAAGCCAAATATGCATCTTGGCACGTCCATTTCAGGCAAACAAAAGGACAAATACTTAAATTTGATCAAGCTTCACTGCATCGCAAAAGCACTGCGGTATGCCAGCGTGAGCAGAAGAGCATTACATGATACGAAATGAACGCATGCACAGGCCACTTATGCATCAAACAAATATAAACATTTGCGACTGCTCAGGCCAAATATGCATCTTGGCACGTCCGTTTCATGGAGACAAAAAGATAATTACCAAAAGATGATTAAGCTTCACTGCATCGCGAAAGCACTGCGGTAAAGCCACCGTGAGCAGAAGAGCATTACATGATACGAAATTAACGCATGCACAGGCCACTTTTGCATCAAACAAATATAAGCATTCGCGACTGCTCAGGCCAAATATGCATCTTGGCACGTCCGTTTCAGGCAAACAAAAGGACAAATACTAAAATATCATCAAGCTTCACTGCATCGAAACAGCACTGCGGTAAAGCCAGCATGAGCAGAAGAGCTTTACATGATACGAAATGAACGCATGCACAAGCCACTTGTGCATCAAACAAATATAAGCATTTGCGACTGCTCGAGCCAAATACGCATCTTGGCACGTCCGCTTCTAGCAAACAAAAAGACAAATACTTAAATTTATTCAAGCTTCACTGCATCGCGAAAGCACTGCGGTAAAGCCAGCGTGAGCAGAAGAGCATTACATGATACGAAATGAACGCATACACAGGCCACTTGTGCATCAAACAAATATAAGCATTTGCGACTGCTCAGGCCAAATATGCATTTTTGCACGTCCGTTTCAGGGAGACAAAAAGACAGTTACAGAAAGATGACTAAGCTTCACTGCATCGCGAAATTCACTGCGGTAAAGCCAACGTGAGCAGAAAAGCATTACATGATACGAAATAAGATCAAGAAAGGCCACTTGTGCATCAAACAAATATAAGTATTTGCGACTGCACAGGCCAAATATGCATCTTGGCACGTTCGTTTCTGGCAAACAAAAAGACAAATACTTAAATATGATCAAGCTTCACTGCATTGCAAAAGCACTACGGTAAAGCCAGCGTGAGCAGAAGAGCATTACAAGATACGAAATGAACGCATGCACAGGCCACTAGTGCATCAAACAAATATAAGTATTCGCGACTGCTCAGGCCAAATATGCATCTTGGCACGTCCGTTTTAGGGAGACAAAAAGACAATTACCAAAAAATTATTAAGCTTGACTGGATCGAAAAAGCACTGTGGTAAAGCCAGCGTGAACAGAAGAGCATTACATGATACGAAATGAACGCATGCACAAGCCACCTGTGCATCAAACAAATATAAGCATTTGCGACTTCTCGGGCCAAATACGCATCTTGGCACGTCCGTTTCAGGCAAACAAAAAGACAAATACTTAAACTTATTCAAGCTTCACTGCATCGCAAAAGCACTGCGGTAATGCCAGCGTGAGCAGAAGAGCATTACATGATACGAATTGAACGCATGCACAGGCCACTTGTGCATGAAACAATTGTAAGCATTTGCGACTGCTCAGGCTAAATATGCATCTTGGCACGTCCGTTTCAGGCAAACAAAAGGACAAATACTAAAATATGATCAAGCTTCACTGCATCGCGAAAGCACTGCGGTAAAGCCAGCGTGAGCACAATAGCATTACTTCTAAGAAATCTTAGCGCCACAAAACGGAGACAAAAGAAAGAAACGTAGACAACACGAGCGCTAAACTTCAAACCAAGTTTATTAGGAAACACACATGAATATATACGAAATCAAATCTCAGAAATCTCACGCCTTCTTTTATTACACATATAATGTTATACAATGTCAAACAAAACTAAAAAATGTAATATCAGGGAATAAACAGGTAAACGCGCATGTGTAAAAGGAACCAAGAAAAAAATTTAGAAAAACTTAACAGCCCCCCGAAAAACCCTACAAACGAAAAATATAATACCAACTGCGCAGGCTTAACTCGGTGAAACTACGAAAACGTGCTCATTAGGAATGAAAACTCTTTATCGTGAAGGAGTACAGACGGTTGACTCACGCACTTATCGCCATGTTTTCGGATGATACAGGCCTCAACTAATTCTCGGGTTAGCTGCTCTCTGTGACGGAATAGCACAGCTGTTTGTTCGAACATTGGAGTGCAGCCACACTGACGGCAATGTAATGCCAAGTGGGATGACGGTGTGCCTTTCAAAGAGCTGTGGTGCTCGCGTAGACGGATGTTGAGACACCGCCCAGATTGGCCCACGTAAACGTGTCCGCACGAAAAGGGCGTCTCGTATACCACCCCTTTTACACAAGACACGAAACGAATGCCATGTCTCATTGTGCACTTGCCTTTTTTACCACTTTTTTTATTTTCAAGGTGCTGCAGTCTCGGGCAAATATCCTTCAGTTTACTTTTGGCTGAAAACACCACGTTGACGCCAAAGCGTGCCGCCACTCTCTTAAACCGGTGGGACACTCCGTGAATATAAGGGATTACCGAGAAAGGTCTGCTCCCTTTGCATCGTTCCGTCGGCGCCAGCATACCACCTGCTCTTACGGTTTTAAGCAATCTTTCACTAACAGCGGCTATAACAGCATCAGGGTACCCTGCCTGCCGCAACTTAACTGCTTGTTCACACATGCTTTTGTCTCCGTTTTGTGGCGCTAAGATTTCTTAGTCATGCATCGTTACCAACCCGCCCAACTCGCCGCACTCGTCAGCATTACTTCGTACGAAATGAACGCATGCCCACGCCACTTGTGCATCAAACAAATATAAGTATTTGTGACTGCTCAGGCCAAATATGCATCTTCGCACGTCCGTTTTAGGGAGACAAAAAGACAATTACCAAAAAATTATTAAGCTTCACAGGATCGAAAAAGCACTGCGGTAAAGCCAGCGTGAACAGAAGAGCATTACATGATACGAAATGAACGCATGCACAGGCCACCTGTGCATCAAACAAATATAAGCATTTGCGACAGCTCAGGCCAAATATGCATCTTGCAACGTCCGTTTCAGAGAGACAAAAAGACAATTACCAAAAGACGATTAAGCTTCACTGCATCACGAAAGCACTGTGTTAAAGCCAACATGAGCAGAAGAGCAATACATGATACGAAATGAACGCAAGCACAGGCCACTTGTGCATAAAAAAATATAGGCATTTGCGACTGCTCAGGCCAAATATGCATCTTAGTACGTCCGTTTCAGGGAGACAATAAGACAATTACGGAAAGATGCCTAAGCTTCACTGCATCGCGAAATTCACTGCGGTAAAGCCAGCGTGAGCAGAAAAGCATTACATGATACGAAATGAACGGAAGAACATACCACTTGTGCATCACACAAATATAAGCATTTGCGACTGCACAGGCCAAATATGCATCTTGGCACGTCCGTTTCTGGCAAACAAAAGGACAAATACTTAAATATGATCAAGCTTCACTGCATTTCAAAACACTACGGTAAAGCCAGCGTGAGCAGAAGAGCATTACAAGATACGAATTGAACGCATGCACAGGCCACTTGTGCATCAAACAAATATAAGTATTTGCGGCTGCTCAGGCCAAATATGCATCTTGGTACATCTGTTTTAGGGAGACAAAAAGACAATTACCAAAAAATTATTAGGCTTCACTGCATCGCGAAAGCAATGCGGTAAAGCCACCGTGAGCAGAAAAGCATTACATGATACGAAATTAACGCATGCACAGGCCACTTTTGCATCAAACAAATATAAGCATTTGCGACTGCACAGGCCAAATATGCATCTTGGCACGTCCGTTTCAGAGAGACAAAAAGACAATTACCGAAAGATGACTAAGCTTCACTGCATTGCGAAATTCACAGTGGTAAAGCCAGCGTGAGCGGATAAGCATTACATGATACGAAAAGAACGCAAGAACAGGCCACTTGTGCATCAAACAAATATAAGCATTTGCGACTGCACAGGCCAATTATGCGTCTTGGCACTTCCCTTTCTGGCAAACAAAAGGACAAATACTTATATATGATCAAGCTTCACTGCATTGCAAAAGCACTGCGGTAAAGCCAGCGTGAGCAGAAGAGCATTACAACATACGAAATGAACGCATGCACAGGCCACTTGTGCATCAAACAAATATGAGTATTTGCGACTGCTCAGGCCAAATATGCATCTTGGCACGTTCATTTCCGGGAGACAAAACTACAATTACCAAAAGCTGATTAGGCTTCACTGCATCGCCAAAGCACTGCGGTAAAACCAGCATGAGCAGAAGAGCATTCGATGATACGAAATGAACGCATACACAGGCCACTTGTGCATCAAACAAATATAAACCTTTGCGACTGCTCAGGCCAAATATGCATCTTGGCATGTTCGTCTCAGACAAACGAAAAGACAAATACTAAAATATGATCAAGCTTCACTGCATTGCAAAAGCACTGCGGTAATGCCAGCGTGAGCAGAAGAGCATTACATGATACGAAATGAACGCATGCACAGGCCACTTGTGCATCAAACAAATATAAACATTTGCGACTGCTCAGGCCAAATATGCATCTTGGCACGTCCGTTTCATGGAGACAAAAAGATAATTACCAGAAAATGATTCAGCTTCACTGCATCGCGAAAGCACTGCGGTAAAGCCACCGTGAGCAGAAAAGCATTACATGATACGAAATTAACGCATGCACAGGCCACTTTTGCATCAAACAAATATAAGCATTCGCGACTGCTCAGGCCAAATATGCATCTTGGCACGTCCGTTTCAGGCAAACAAAAGGATAAATACTAAAATATCATCAAGCTTCACGGCATCGAAACAGCACTGCGGTAAAGCCAGCATGAGCAGAAGAGCATTTCATGATACGAAATGAACGCATGCACAAGCCACTTGTGCATCAAACAAATATAAGCATTTGCGACTGCTCGAGCCAAATACGCATTTTTGCACGTCCGTTTCAGGCAAACAAAAAGACAAATACTTAAATTTATTCAAGCTTCACTGCATCGCGAAAGCACTGCGGTAAAGCTAGCGTGAGCAGAAGAGCATTACATGATACGAAATGAACGCATACACAGGCCACTTGTGCATCAAACAAATATAAGCATTTGCGACTGCTCAGGCCAAATATGCATCTTGGCACGTCCGTTTCAGGCAAACAAAAAGACAAATACTTAAATTTAATCAAGCTTCACTGCATCGCAAAAGCACTGTGGTAATGCCAGCGTGAGCAGAAGAGCATTACATGATACGAATTGAACGCATGCACAGGCCACTTGTGCATGAAACAATTATAAGCATTTGCGACTGCTCAGGCTAAATATGCATCTTGGCACGTCCGTTTCAGGCAAACAAAAGGACAAATACTAAAATATGATCAAGCTTAACTGCATCGCGAAAGCACTGCGGTAAAGCCAGCGTGAGCACAATAGCATTACTTGATATGAAATGAACGCATGCCCAAACAACTTGTGCATCAAACAAATATAAGTATTTGCGACTGCTCAGGCCAAATATGCATCTTCGCACGTCCGTTTTAGGGAGGCAAAAAGACAATTACCAAAAAATTATTAAGCTTCACAGGATCGAAAAAGCACTGCGGTAAAGCCAGCGTGAACAGAAGAGCATTACATGATACGAAATGAACGCATGCACAGGCCACCTGTGCATCAAACAAATATAGGCATTTGCGACAGCTCAGGCCAAATATGCATCTTGGCACGTCCGTTTCAGAGAGACAAAAAGACAATTACCAAAAGACGATTAAGCTTCACTGCATCACAAAAGCACTGTGGTAAAGCCAACATGAGCAGAAGAGCAATACATGATACGAAATGAACGCAAGCACAGGCCACTTGTGCATAAAAAATATCGGCATTTGCGACTGCTCAGGCCAAATATGCATCTTAGCACGTCCGTTTCAGGGAGACAATAAGACAATTATGGAAAGATGCCTAAGCTTCACTGCATCGCGAAATTCACTGCAGTAAAGCCAGCGTGAGCAGAAAAGCATTACAAGATACGAATTGAACGCATGCACAGGCCACTTGTGCATCAAACAAATATAAGTATATGCGACTGCTCAGGCCAAATATGCATCTTTGCACATCCGTTTTAGGGAGACAAAAAGACAATTACCAAAAAATTATTAAGCTTCACTGGATCGAAAAAGCACTGCGGTAAAGCCAGCGTGAACAGAAGAGCATTACATGATACGAAATGAACGCATGCACAAGCCACTTGTGCATCAAACAAATATAAGCGTTTGCGACTGCTCGGGCCCAATATGCATCTTGGCATGTCCGTCTCATGGAGACAAAAAGACAATTACCAAAACATGATTAGGCTTCACTGCATCGCGAAAGCACTGCGGTAAAGCCACCGTGAGCAGAAAAGCATTACATGATACGAAATTAACGCATGCACAGGCCACTTTTGCATCAAACAAATATAAGCATTTGCGACTGCACAGGCCAAATATGCATCTTGGCACGTTCGTTTCAGGCAAACAAAAGGACAAATACCTAAATATGATCAAGCTTCACTGCATCACAAAAGCACTGCGGTAAAGCCAGCTTGAGCACAAGAGCATTACATCATACGAAATGAACTCAAGCCCACGCCACTTGTGCATCAAAAAAAAGGATTTGAGACTGCTCAGGCCAATATGCATCTTGGCACGTCCATTTCAGGGAGACAAAAAGACACATACCAAAAGATGATTAAGCTTCACTGCATCGCAAAAGCACTGCGCTAAAGCCAGCGTGAGCAGAAGAGCATTACAAGATACGAAACGAACGCATGCACAGGCCACTTTTGCATCAAACAAATATAAGCATTTGCGACTGCTCAGGCCAAATATGCATCTTGGCACGTCCGTTTCAGGCAAACAAAAGACAAATACTAAAATATGATCAAGCTTCACTGCATCAAAAAAGCACCGCAGTAAAGCCAGCATGAGCAGAAGAGCACTACATGATACGAAATGAACGCACGCCCAGGCCACTTGTGCATCAAACAAATATATTCATTTGCGACTGCTCAGGCCAAATATGCATCTCTGCACGTCCGTTTCAGGCAAACAAAAGGACAAATACTTAAATATATTCATGCTTCACTGCATCGCAAAAGCACTGCGGTAAAGCCAGCGTGAGCAAAAGAGCATTACATGTTATGAAATGAACGCATGCACAGGCCACTTTTGCATCAATCAAATATAAGCATTTGCAACTGCTCAGGCCAAATATGCATCTTAACATGTCGGTTTCAGGGAGCCAAAAAAACAATTACCAAGGGATGATTAGGCTTCACTGCATTGCGAAAGCACTGCAGTAAAGCTAGCGTGAGATCAAGAGCATTACTTAATACGAAATGAACGCATGCCCACGCCACTTGTGCATCAAAAAAATATAAGTATTTGCGACTGCTCAGGCCAAATACGCATCTTGGCACTTCCGTTTCAGGCAAACAAAAGGACAAATACTAAAATATGATCAAGCTTCACACCATCAAAAAACCACTGCGCTAAAGCCAGCATGACCAGAAGAGCACTACATGATACAAAATGAACGCATGCCCAGGCCACTTGTGCATCAAATATAAGCATTTGCGACTGCACAGGCCAAATATGCGTCTTGGCACGTCCGTTTCGGGCAAACAAAAGGACAAATACTTAAATATGTTCATGCTTCACTGCATCGCAAAAGCACTGCGGTAAAGCCAGCGTGAGCAGAAGAGCATTACATGTTATGAAATGAACGCATGCACAGGCCACTTGTGCATCAATCAAATATAAGCATTTGCGACTGCTCAGGCCAAATATGCATCTTAACATGTCGGTTTCAGGGAGACAAATAAACAATTACCAAGAGATGATTAGGCTTCACTGCATTGCGAAAGCACTGCAGTAAAGCCAGCGTGAGATCAAGAGCATTACTTAATACGAAATGAACGCATGCCCACGCCACTTGTGCATCAAAAAACTATAAGTATTTGCGACTGCTCAGGCCAAATACGCATCTTGGCACTTCCGTTTCAGGCAAACAAAAGGACAATTACTAAAATATGATCAAGCTTCACACCATCAAAAAACCACTGCGCTAAAGCCAGCATGACCAGAAGAGCACTACATGATACAAAATGAACGCATGCCCAGGCCACTTGTGCATCAAATATAAGCATTTGCGACTGCACAGGCCAAATATGCGTCTTGGCACGTCCGCTTCAGGCAAACAAAAGGACAAATATTTAAATATGATCAAGCTTCACTGCATCGCAAAAGTACTGCGGTTAAGCCAGCGTGAGCTAGGAGCATTACATGATACGAAATGAACGCATGCACAGGCCACTTGTGCATCAAACAAATATAAGCATTTGCGACAGCTCAGGCCAAATATGCATCTTGGCACGTCCGTTTCAGAGAGACAAAAAGACAATTACCAAAAGACGATTAAGCTTCACTGCATCACGAAAGCACTGCGGTAAAGCCAGCGTGAACAGAAGAGCATTACATGATACGAAATGAACGCATGCACAGGCCAATTGTGCATCAACAAATATAAGCCTTTGCGACTGCACAGGCCACTTGTGCATCAAACAAATATAAGTATTTTCGACCTCTCAGGCCAAATATGCATCTTGGCATGTCCGTCTAAAACAAACGAAAAGACAAATACTAAAATATGTTCAAGCTTCACTGCATCGAAAAAGCACTGCGGTAAAGCCAGCGTGAGCAGAAGAGCATTACATGATACGAAATGAACGCATGCCCAGGCCACTTGTGCATGAAACAATTATAAGCATTTGCGACTGCTCAGGCTAAATATGCATCTTGGCACGTCCGTTTCAGGCAAACAAAAGGACAAATACTAAAATATGATCAAGCTTCACTGCATCGAAAAAGCACTGCGGTAAAGCCAGCTTGAGCAGAAGAGCATTACATGATACGAATTGAACGCAGGCCAAGGCCACTTGTGCATGAAACAATTGTAAGCATTTGCGACTGCTCAGGCTAAATATGCATCTTGGCACGTCCGTTTCAGGCAAACAAAAGAACAAATACTAAAATATGATCAAGCTTCACTGCATCGAAAAAGCACTGCGGTAAAGCCAGCTTGAGCAGAAGAGCATTACATGATACGAATTGAACGCAGGCCAAGGCCACTTGCACATCAAACAAATATAGGCATTTGCGACTGCTCACGCCAAATATGCATCTTGGCACGTCCGTTTCAGAAAGACAAAAAGACAATACAAAAAAATTATTAAGCTTCACTGGATTGAAAAAGCACTGCGGTAAAGCGAGCGTGAACAGAAGAGCATTACATGATACGAAATTAACTTATGCACAAGCCACTTGTGCATCAAACAAATATAAGCATTTGCGACTGCTCGGGCCAAACGTGCAACTTGGCACGTTCGTTTCAGGGAGACAAAACTACAATTACCAAAAGCTGATTAAGCTTCACTGCATCGCCAAAGCACTGCGGTAAAACCAGCATGAGCAGAAGAGCATTACATGATACGAAATGAACGCATGCACAGGCCACTTGTGCATAAAACAAATATAAGCATTTGCGACTGCTCAGGCCAAATATGCATCTTAGCATGTCCGTCTCAGACAAACGAAAAGACAAATACTAAAATATGATCAAGCTTCACTGCATCAAAAAAGCACTGCGGTTAAGCCAGCGTGAGCAAAAGAGCATTACATGATACGAAATGAACGCATGCCCAGGCCACTTGTGCATGAAACAATTATAAGCATTTGCGACTGCTCAGGCTAAATATGCATCTTGGCACGTCCGTTTCAGGCAAACAAAAGGACAAATACTAAAATATGATCAAGCTTCACTGCATCGAAAAAGCACTGCGGTAAAGCCAGCTTGAGCAGAAGAGCATTACATGATACGAATTGAACGCAGGCCAAGGCCACTTGCGCATCAAACAAATATAGGCATTTGCGACTGCTCAAGCCAAATATGCATCTTGGCACGTCCGTTTCAGGCAAACAAAAGGACAAATACTTAAATTTGATCAAGTTTCACTGCATCTCAAAAGCACTGAGGTAAATCCAGCGTGAGCAGAAGAGCATTACATGATACGAATTGAACGCATGCCCACGCCACTTGTGCATAAAAAAATATAAGTATTTGCGACTCCTCAGGCCACATATGCATCTTGGCATGTCCGTTTCAGGCAAACAAAAGGACAAATACTTAAATATGATCAAGCTTCACTGCATCGCAAAAGTACTGCGGTTAAGCCAGCGTGAGCTAAGAGCATTACATGAAACGAAATGAACGCATGCACACGCCACTTGTGCATCAAACAATTATAAGCATTTGCGACAGCTCAGGCCAAATATGCATCTTGGCACGTCCATTTCAAAGAGAAAAAAAGACAATTACCAATAGACGATTAAGCTTCACTGCATCACGAAAGCACTGTGGTAAAGCCAACATGAGCAGAAGAGCAATACGTGATACGAAATGAACGCATGCACAAGCCACTTGTGCATCAAACAAATATAACCATTTGCGACTGCTCAGGCCAATATGCAACTTGGCACGTTCGTTTCAGGGAGACGAAACTACAATTACCAAAAGCTGATTAAGCTTCACTGCATCGCGAAATTCACTGCGGTAAAGCCAGCGTGAGCAGAAAAGCATTACATGATACGAAATGAACGCAAGAACAGGCCACTTGTGCATCAAACAAATAAAAGCATTTGCAACTGCACAGGCCAAATATACATCTTGGCACGTCCGTTTCTGGCAAACAAAAGGACAAATACTTAAATATGATCAAGCTTCACTGCATTGCATAAACACTACGGTAAAGCAAGCGTGAGCAGAAGAGCATTACAAGATACGAAATGAACGCATGCACAGGCCACTTTTGCATCAAACAAATATAAGTATTTGCGACTGCTCAGGCCAATTATGCATCTTGGCACATCCGTTTTAGGGAGACAAAAAGACAATTACCAAAAAATTATTAAGCTTCATTGGATCGAAAAAGCACTGCGGTAAAGCCAGCGTGAACAGAAGAGCATTACATGATACGAAATTAACGCATGCACAGGCCACTTTTGCATCAAACAAATATAAGCATTTGCGACTGCTCAGGCCAAATATGCATCTTGGCACGTCCGTTTCAGGCAAACAAAAGACAAATACTAAAATATGATCAAGCTTCACTGCATCAAAAAAGCACCGCGGTAAAGCCAGCTTGAGCAGAAGAGCACTACATGATACGAAATGAACACATGCCCAGGCCACTTGTGCATCAAACAAATATATTCATTTGCGACTGCTCAGGCCAAATATGCATCTCTGCACGTCCGTTTCGGGCAAACAAAAGGACAAATACTTAAATATGTTCATGCTTCACTGCATCGCAAAAGCACTGCGGTAAAGCCAGCGTGAGCAGAAGAGCATTACATGTTATGAAATGAACCCATGCTTAGGCCACTTGTGCATCAATCAAATATAAGCATTTGCGACTGCTCAGGCCAAATATGCATCTTAACATGGCGGTTTCAGGGAGACAAAAAAACAATTACCAAGAGATGATTAGGCTTCACTGCATTGCGAAAGCACTGCAGTGAAGCTAGCGTGAGATCAAGAGCATTACTTAATACGAAATGAACGCATGCCCACGCCACTTGTGCATCAAAAAAATATAAGTATTTGCGACTGCTCAGGCCAAATACGCATCTTGGCACTTCCGTTTCAGGCAAACAAAAGGACAATTACTAAAATATGATCAAGCTTCACACCATCAAAAAACCACTGCGCTAAAGCCAGCATGACCAGAAGAGCACTACATGATACAAAATGAACGCATGCCCAGGCCACTTGTGCATCAAATATAAGCATTTGCGACTGCACAGGCCAAATATGCGTCTTGGCACGTCCGCTTCAGGCAAACAAAAGGACAAATATGATACGAAATGAACGCATGCCCAGGCCACTTGTGCATCAAACAAATATATTCATTTGCGACTGCTCAGGCCAAATATGCATCTCTGCACGTCCGTTTCGGGCAAACAAAAGGACAAATACTTAAATATGTTCATGCTTCACTGCATCGCAAAAGCACTGCGGTAAAGCCAGCGTGAGCAGAAGAGCATTACATGTTATGAAATGAACGCATGCACAGGCCACTTGTGCATCAATCAAATATAAGCATTTGCGACTGCTCAGGCCAAATATGCATCTTAACATGTCGGTTTCAGGGAGACAAAAAAACAATTACCAAGAGATGATTAGGCTTCACTGCATTGCGAAAGCACTGCAGTAAAGCTAGCGTGAGATCAAGAGCATTACTTAATACGAAATGAACGCATGCCCACGCCACTTGTGCATCAAAAAAATATAAGTATTTGCGACTGCTCAGGCCAAATACGCATCTTGGCACTTCCGTTTCAGAAAAACAAAAGTACAATTACTAAAATATGATGAAGCTTCACACTATCAAAAAACCACTGCGCTAAAGCCAGCATGACCAGAAGAGCACTACATGATACAAAATGAACGCATGCCCAGGCCACTTGTGCATCAAATATAAGCATTTGCGACTGCACAGGCCAAATATGCGTCTTGGCACGTCCGCTTCAGGCAAACAAAAGGACAAATATTTAAATATGATCAAGCTTCACTGCATCGCAAAAGTACTGCGGTTAAGCCAGCGTGAGCTAAGAGCATTACATGATACGAAATGAACGCATGCACAGGCCACTTGTGCATCAAACAAATATAAGCATTTGCGACAGCTCAGGCCAAATATGCATCTTGGCACGTCCGTTTCAGAGAGACAAAAAGACAATTACCAAAAGACGATTAAGCTTCACTGCATCGAAAAAGCACTGCGGTAAAGCCAGCGTGAGCAGAAGAGCATTACATGATACGAAATGAACGCATGCCCAGGCCACTTGTGCATCAATCAAATATAAGCATTTACAACTGCTCAAGCCAAATATGCATCTTGACATGTCCGTTTCAGGGAGACAAAAAAACAATTACCAAGAGATGATTAGGCTTCACTGCAGCGCCAAAGCACTGCGGTAAAACCAGCATGAGCAGAAGAGCATTACATGATACGAATTGAATGCATGCACAGGCCACTTGTGCATGAAACAAATAT
Organism: Rhipicephalus microplus; assembly: GCF_043290135.1. NCBI lineage: Eukaryota > Metazoa > Arthropoda > Arachnida > Ixodida > Ixodidae > Rhipicephalus > Rhipicephalus microplus. Next base: position 587,236 of record NW_027464702.1, on the reverse strand, counting down.
AAGCATTTGCGACTGCTAAGGCTAAATATGCATCTTGGCACGTCCGTTTCAGGCAAACAAAAGGACAAATACTAAAATTTAATCAAGCTTCACTGCATCGCAAAAGCACTGCGGTAATGCCAGCGTGAGCAGAAGAGCATTACATGATACGAATTGAACGCATGCACAGGCCACTTGTGCATGAAACAATTATAAGCCTTTGCGACTGCTCAGGCTAAATAGGCATCTTGGCACGTCCGTTTCAGGCAAACAAAAGGACAAATACTAAAATATGATCAAGCTTCACTGCATCGAAAAAGCCCTGCGGTAAAGCCAGCTTGAGCAGAAGAGCATTACATGATACGAATTGAACGCAGGCCAAGGCCACTTGCACATCAAACAAATATAGGCATTTGCGACTGCTCACGCCAAATATGCATCTTGGCACGTCCGTGTCAGAAAGACAAAAAGACAATACAAAAAAATTATTAAGCTTCACTGGATCGAAAAAGCACTGCGGTAAAGCCAGCGTGAACTGTAGAGCATTACATGATACGAAATTAACGCACGCACAAGCCACTTGTGCATCAAACAAATATAAGCATTTGCGACTGCTCGGGCCAAACGTGCAACTTGGCACGTTCGTTTCAGGGAGACAATACTACAATTACCAAAAGCTGATTAAGCTTCACTGCATCGCCAAAGCACTGCGGTAAAACCAGCATGAGCAGAAGAGCATTACTTGATACGAAATGAACGCATGCACAGGCCACTTGTGCATAAAACAAATATAAGCATTTGCGAATGTTCAGGCCAAATATGCATCTTGGCATGTCCGTCTCAGACAAACGAAAAGACAAATACTAAAATATGATCAAGCTTCACTGCATCAAAAAAGCACTGCGGTAAAGCCAGCGTGAGCAAAAGAGCATTACATGATACGAAATGAACGCATGCCCAGGCCACTTGCGCATCAAACAAAGATAGGCTTTTGCGGCTGCTGAAGCCAAATATGCATCTTGGCACGTCCGTTTCAGGCAAACAAAAGGACAAATACTTAAATTTGATCAAGCTTCACTGCATCGCAAAAGCACTGCGGTAATGCCAGCGTGAGCAGAAGAGCATTACATGATACGAAATGAACGCATGCACAAGCCACTTGTGCATCAATCAAATATAAGCATTTGCGACTGCTCAGGCCAAATAAGCATCTTGACATGTCCGTTTCAAGGAGACAAAAAAACAATTACCAAGAGATGATTAGGCTTCACTGCATCGAAAAAGCACTGCGGTAAAGCCAGCATGAGCAGAAGAGCACTACATGATACATAATGAACGCATGCCCAGGCCACTTGTGCATTAAACAAATATAAGCATTTGCGACTGCACAGGCCAAATATGCATCTTGGCACGTCCGCTTCAGGCAAACAAAAGGACAAATACTTAAATGTGATCAAGCTTCTTTGCATCACAAAAGCACTGCGGTAAAGCCAGCTTGAGCAAATAGCATTACATGATACGAAATGAACGCATGCACAAGCCACTTGTGCATCAAACAAATATCAGCATTTGTGACTGCTCGGGCCAAATATGCAACTTGGAACGTTCGTTTCAGGGAGACAAAACTACAATTAGCAAAAGCTGATTAAGCTTCGCTGCATCGCCAAAGAAACTGCGGTAAAACCAGCATGAGCAGAAGAGCATTACATGATACGAAATGAACACATGCACAGGCCACTTGTGCATCAAAAAATATAAGCATTTGCGACTGCACAGGCCACTTGTGCGTCAAACAAATATAAGCATTTTCGACCTCTCAGGCCAAATATGCATCTTGGCATGTCCGTCTAAAACAAACGAAAAGACAAATACTAAATAATGATCAAGCTTCACTGCATCGAAAAAGCACTGCGGTAAAGCCAGCGTGAGCAGAAGAGCATTACATGATACGAAATGAACGCATGCACAGGCTACTTGTGCATCAATCAAATATAAGCATTTGCGACTGCTCAGGCCAGATATGCATCTTGACATGTCCGTTTCAGGGAGACAAAAATACAATTACCAAGAGATGATTAGGCTTCACTGAATTGCGAAAGCACTGCAGTAAAGCTAGCGTGAGAACAAGAGCATTACTCGATACGAAATGAACGCATGCCCACGCCACTTGTGCATCAAAAAAATATAAGTATTTGCGGCTGCTCAGGCCAAATACGCATCTTGGCACGTCCGTTTCATGCAAACAAAAGGACAAATACTAAAATATGATCAAGCTTCACTGCGTCGAAAAAGCACTGCGGTAAAGCCAGAATGAGCAGAAGAGCACTACATGATACAAAATGAACGCATGCCCAGGCCACTTGTGCATCAAACAAATATAAGCATTTGCGACTGCACAGGCCAAATATGCATCTTGGCACGTCCGCTTCAGGCAAACAAAAGGACAAATACTTAAATATGATCAAGCTTGACTGCATCACAAAAGCACTGCGGTAAAGCCAGCATAAGCAGAAGAGCACTACATGATACGAAATGAACGCATGCCCAGGCCACTTGTGCATCAAACAAATATAATCATTTGCGACTGCTCAGGCCAATTATGCATCTTGGCACGTCCGTTTCGGGCAAACAAAAGGACAAATACTTAACTATGATCATGCTTCACTGCATCGCAAAAGCACTGCGGTAAAGCCAGCGTGAGCAGAAGAGCATTAAGTGTTACGAAATGAAGGCATGCACAGGGTACATGTGCATCAAACAAATATAAGCATTTGCGATTGCTCAGGCCAAATATGCATCTTGGCATGTCCGTTTCAGGCAAACAAAAGGACAAATACTTAAATATGATCAAGCTTCACTGCATCGCAAAAGCACTGCGGTAAAGCCAGCATGAGCAGAAGAGCATTACATGATACGAAATGAACGCATGCACAGGCCACTTGTGCATCAAACAAATATAAGCATTTGCGACTGCTCAGGCCAAATATGCATGTTGGCACGTCCGTTTCATGGAGACAAAAAGACAATTACCAAAAGATGATTAGGCTTCACTGCATCGCGAAAGCACTGCGGTAAAGCCACCGTGAGCAGAAAAGCATTACATGATACGAAATTAACGCATGCACAGGCCACTTTTGCATCAAACAAATATAAGCATTCGCGACTGCTCAGGCCAAATATGCATCTTGGCACGTCCGTTTTAGGCAAACAAAAGGACAAATACTAAAATATCATCAAGCTTCACTGCATCGAAACAGCACTGCGGTAAAGCCAGCATGAGCAGAAGAGCACTACATGATACGAAATGAACGCATGCACAGGCCACTTGTGCATCAAACAAATATAAGCATTTGCGACTGCTTAGGCCAAATATGCATCTTGGCATGTCCGTCTCAGACAAACGAAAAGACAAATACTAAAATATGATCAAGCTTCACTGCATCGAAAAAGCACTGTGTTAAAGCCAGCGTGAGCAGAAGAGCATTACATGATACGAAATGAACGCATGCACAAGCCACTTGTGAATCAAACAAATATAAGCATTTGCGACTGCTCGGGCCAAATATGCAACTTGGCACGTTCGTTTCAGGGAGACAAAACTACAATTACGAAAAGCTGATTAAGCTTCACTCCATCTCCAAAGCACTGCGGTAAAACCAGCATGAGCAGAAGAGCATTACATGATACGAAATGAACGCATGCACAGGCCACTTGTGCATCAAACAAATATAAGCATTTGCGACTGCTCAGGCCAAATATGCATCTTGGCACGTCCGTTTCAGGGAGACAAAAAGACAGTTACCGAAAGATGACTAAGCTTCACTGCATCGCAAAATTCACTGCGGTAAAGCCAGCGTGAGCAGAAAAGCATTACATGATACGAAATGACTGCAAGAACAGGCCACTTGTGCACCAAACAAATATAAGCATTCGCGACTGCACAGGCCAAATATGCATCTTGGCACGTCCGTTTCTGGCAAACAAAAGGACAAATACTTAAATATGATCAAGCTTCACTGCATTGCAAAAGCACTGCGGTAAAGCCAGTGTGAGCAGAAGAGCATTACAAGATACGAAATGAACGCATGCACAGGCCACTTGTGCATCAAACAAATATAAGTATTTGCGACTGCTCAGGCCAAATATGCATCTTGGCACGTCCGTTTTAGGGAGACAAAAAGACAATTACCAAAAAATTATTAAGCTTTACTGGATCGAAAAAGCACTGTGGTAAAGCCAGCGTGAGCAGAAGAGCATTACATGTTACGAAATGAAGGCATGCATAGGGTACATGTGCATCAAACAAATATAAGCATTTGCGATTGCTCAGGCCAAATATGAGTCTTGGCATGTTCGTCACAGACAAACGAAAAGACAAATACTAAAATATGATCATGCTTCACTGCATCGAAAAAGCACTGCGGTAAAGCCAGCATGAGCAGAAGAACATTACATGATACGAAATGAACGCATGCCCAGGCCACTTGCGCATCAAACAAAGATAGGCTTTTGCGGCTGCTCAAGCCAAATATGCATCTTGGCGCGGCCGTTCCAGGCAAACAAAAGGACAAATACTTAAATTTGATCAAGCTTCACTGCATCGCAAAAGCACTGCGGTAATGCCAGCGTGAGCAGAAGTGCATTACATGATACGAAATGAACGCATGCACAAGCCACTTGTGCATCAAACAAATATAAGCATTTGCGACTGCTCGGGCCAAATGTGCAACTTGGCACGTTCGTTTCAGGGAGACAAAGCTACAATTACCAAAAGCTGATTTGCTTCACTGCATCGCCAAAGCACTGCGGTAAAACCAGCATGAGCAGAAGAGCATTACATGATACGAAATGAATGCATGCACAGGCCACTTGTGCATAAAACAAATATAAGCATTTGCGACTGCTCAGGCCAAATATGCATCTTGCCATGTCCGTCACAGACAAACGAAAAGACAAATACTAAAATATGATCAAGTTTCACTGCATCGAAAAAGCACTGCGGTAAAGCCAGCGTGAGCAGAAGAACATTACATGATACGAAATGAACGCATGCCCGGGCCACTTGCGCATCAAACAAAGATAGGCTTTTGCGGCTGCTCAAGCCAAATATGCATCTTGGCGCGGCCGTTTCAGGCAAACAAAAGGACAAATACTTAAATTTGATCAAGCTTCACTGCATCGCAAAAGCACTGCGGTAATGCCAGCGTGAGCAGAAGAGCATTACATGATACGAAATGAACGCATGCACAAGCCACTTGTGCATCAATCAAATATAAGCATTTGCGACTGCTCAGGCCAAATAAGCATCTTGACATGTCCGTTTCAAGGAGACAAGAAAACAATAACCAAGAGATGATTAGGCTTCACTGCATTGCGAATGCACTGCAGTAAAGCTAGCGTGAGAAGAAGAGCATTACTTAATACGAAATGAACGCATGCCCACGCCACTTGTGCATCAAAAAAATATAAGTATTTTTGACTGCTCAGGCCAAATACGCATCTTGGTATGTCCGTTTCAGGCAAACAAAAGGACAAATACTAAAATATGATCAAGCTTCACTGCATCGAAAAAGCACTGCGGTAAAGCCAGCATGAGCAGAAGAGCACTACATGATACAAAATGAACCCATGCCCAGGCCACTTGTGCATCAAACAAATATAAGCATTTGCGACTGCACAGGCCAAATATGCATCTTGGCACGTCCACATCAGGCAAACAAAAGGACAGATACTTAAATATGATCAAGTTTACTGCATCACAAAAGCACTGCAGTAAAGCCAGCTTGAGCAAATAGCATTACATGATACGAAATGAACGCATGCACAGGCCACTTGTGCATCAAACAAATAGAAGCATACGCAACTGCTCAGGTCAAATATCCATCTTGGCACGTCCGTTTCATGGAGCCAAAAAGACAATTACAAAAAGATGATTAAGCTTCACTGCATCGCGAAAGCACTGCGGTAAAGCCACCGTGAGCAGAAAAGCATTACATGATACGAAATTAACGCATGCACAGGCCACTTTTGCATCAAACAAATATAGGCATCTGCGACTGCTCAGGCCAAATATGCATCTTGGCACGTCCGTTTCAGGCAAACAAAAGGACAAATACGAATATGATCAAGCTTCACTGCATCAAAAAAGCACTGGGTTAAAGCCAGCATGAGCAGAAGAGCACTACAAGATACGAAATGAACGCATGCACAGGGTACTTGTGCATCACACAAATATAAGCATTTGCGATTGCTCAGGACAAATATGCATCTTGGCATGTCTGTTTCAGGCAAACAAAAGGACAAATACTTAAATATGATCAAGCTTCACTGCATCGCAAAAGCTCTGCGGTAAAGCCAGCATGAGAAGGAGAGCATTACATGATATTGTCACGGGGTCGTGACGTGGCCGAAGACAGGAAACTTCGTGTTGGGATTTAACTGTTTATTTGGGCCAACCTGTGCCCGGTAAAGGGAAAGTGTAATTACAGCAGCAGTGTTGCACAGGCAGCAGTCTCGGACTGATAGCGGCGAACGCAGCGTCGGCCTTCGATCAACAACTGACAAGCGGCGAAGCGCGTCGGCATTTATACCCTTGCCGCCGAATGTTCTAGCGTTATCGCTGGCGGTGGCGTAGGTTCCAGAACAATCTGTACCGTTCGCACAGTGGGCGTGATCTTATCGAAATCATCTATTACAGTCCGGAACATTCTCGAAACCTGCAGGCGCGGTGTGCGCCGAGAATTGTGTGGTGTTTTCGGAACGATAACAAAAACTTGTGAAATGGAACGTGGCATTGCCCCCCTTTGAAAAAAGGCATCGTCCCGATGCTTTAACTAAAGATGAAGGTACAATAATAATGCAAGAAAGTACAATGAATAAAAACAATACAATAATACAAAAAACACTGTTTCAGTTTGTTAACGTGCATGAAACGGCTTGAGGCGCGCGACATGGACGACTTCAGGTCGCGATCGGCGTCGTTGAGAGTTCGTGATGCCGTCGGGGACAACCTCGTAATCAAGTGGGCCGAGACGTCGAACCACCTTGTACGGTCCGAAGTACCGTCGCAGAAGCTTTTCACTTAGTCCACGTCGGCGTATCGGCGTCCAGACCCAAACACGTTCACCGGACTGGTATTCCACGAAGCGTCGTCGAAGGATGTAACGGTGGCTGTCGGTCGTCTGTTGATTCTTGATACGGAGACGCGCAAGTTGTCGGGCTTCTTCGGTGCGTTGAAGGTACTCGCTCACATCGAGGTTTTCTTCGTCGGTGACGTTGGGTAACATGGCATCGAGCGTCGTTGCCGGGCACCTTCCGTAGACCAATTTGTATGGTGATATCTGCGTCGTCTCCTGCACCGCCGTGTTGTATGCGAAGGTCACATACGGAAGAATGGCGTCCCACGTCTTGTGTTCGACATCGACGTACATTGACAGCATGTCGGCGATCGTCTTGTTAAGCCGCTAGGTGAGGCCGTTGGTCTGTGGGTGGTACGCTGTCGTCCGGCGGTGGTTTGTTTGGCTGTATGCCAAGATGGCTTGAGTTAAGTCGGCGGTGAATGCCGTTCCTCTGTCCGTGATAAGGACCTCTGGGGCGCCGTGACGTAGGACGATATTTTCGACGAAGAACTTAGCTACCTCGGATGCACTGCCTTTTGGCAGGGCTTTTGTCTTGGCGTAGCGGGTGAGGTAGTCGGTAGCTACCACAATCCACTTGTTTCCGAAAGCCGACGTCGGGAACGGCCCCAGTAGGTCCATACCAATCTGTTGGAAAGGTCGGCAAGGTGGATCAATTGGCTGCAGAAGTCCCGCTGGCCTTGTCGGCGGTGTCTTGCGTCGCTGACAGTCCCGGCATGTCCTCACATAACGAGTGACGTCGGTGGTAAGACGTGGCAAGTAGTACCTTTCTTGTATCCTCGCGAGCGTGTGGGAAACACCGAGGTGCCCTGCCGTCGGATCGTCGTGCAGGGCCTGCAGGAGTTCTGGTCGCAGAGCTGAAGGCACCACAAGGAGGTACTTAGCTCGAAGCGGTGAAAAGTTTTTCTTTTGTAGAAGACCGTTTCGTAGAAAGAACGACGCAAGTGCGCACTTGAATACCTTCGGGACTTCGGCGGTCCTGCCTTCGAGGTATTCTTTTAGGGCTTTAAGTTCCGGGTCGGCGCGCTGTCGTTCAGCGAAGTCGTCGGTAGTTATCGTTCCCAAGAAGTAGTCGTCATCCGAGTCGTCGGGTAGCGGTTGGTCGACAGGCGCACGAGAGAGACAGTCAGCGTCAAAGTGGTTTTTGCCGGACTTGTAAATGACAGTAATGTCATATTCTTGAGTCTCAGGCTCCATTGTGCGAGGCGACCTGAAGGGTCCTTCAAGGTGGCTAGCCAACACAAGGCGTGGTGGTCGCTCACAACTTTGAAGGGCCTGCCGTAGAGGTAGGGGCGAAATTTCGACGTAGCCCAGATGATGGCGAGGCACTCCTTTTCTGTTGTGGAATAATTTGCTTCTGCTTTGGATAGCGATCGGCTGGCGTAACTAATAACCCTTTCAAGTCCGTCAACCCTCTGCACAAGAACGGCGCCAAGACCTACGCTGCTTGCGTCAGTATGTATTTCTGTCTCGGCGAATTCGTCGAAATGGGCAAGTAACGAAGGCGTCTGGAGGCGATGTTTAAGCTCCTGGAAAGCGTGTTTCTGTGGCGTTTCCCACTTGAACTCCGAGTCCGCCTTGGTAAGGTTAGTGAGAGGATCGGCGATGCGGGCGAAGTTTTTCACGAACCACCTATAATAGGCACACAGGCCCAGAAATCGGCGCACGGCCTTCTTGTCAGTGGGCGGCGGGAAGTCGGCGATGGCGGCTGTTTTCCGTGGATCGGGACGAACTCCAGACTTGCTGATAACGTGCCCCAGAAACAAGAGCTCCTCATACGCAAATCTGCCCTTTTCTGGCTTCAGTGTGAGTCCGGACGTCTTGATGGCTTGAAGTACAGCTTCAAGGCGCCGAAGATGCTCGTCGAAACTCGAGGAAAACACGACGACGTCGTCCAAGTACACAAGGCAAGTCTGCCACTTCAATCTTGCCAGTACTGTATCCATAACGCGTTGAAAAGTTGCAGGCGCTGAGCAAAGGCCGAAGGGTATCACCTTAAACTCGAAGAGACCGTCCGGTGTTATAAACGCCGTCTTCTCTCGGTCTCTTTCGTCGACTTCGATTTGCCAATTGCCAGTCTTGAGGTCCATTGACGAGAAGTACTTGGCGTTATGGAGCCGATCAAGTGCGTCGTCTATTCGTGGGAGAGGATACACGTTCTTTCTTGTGATTTTGTTCAGGCGGCGATAATCGACGCAGAAACGTAAGGTCCCATCCTTTTTGTTCACTAACACCATGGGGGATGCCCACGGACTCTTGGACGGCTGGATAATGTCATCTCGCAGCATTTCATCAACTTGTCTCTTCATTGCCTCACGTTCTCGCGTCGAAACCCTGTACGGACTCTGACGGAGTGATCTGGCATTTCCTTCGGTTATGATTCGATGTTTTGTGATTGGGGTCTGCCGAATTTTCGATGACGACGAAAAGCAATCTTCGTATTGCAGGAGCAGGGCCTTGAGCTGTTCTTGCTTATCGTTCGGTAGTCTGGGATTGACGTCGAAAGCTATGGGAGGGGTTTGGTTCCTCTGAGCAGGTTTCGCAGAATCGGCGAGGGCGAAAGCACTGGTGGCTTCGACAGTTTCTTCGATGTATGCGACCGTTGTTCCTTTGTTCACATGTTTGTACTCGTTGCTGAAATTCGTGAGCATAACCGTTGCTTTGCCTCCCCGCAGCTCTGCAATTCCTCTTGCGACGCAAATATTTCGGGTGACCAACAGATGCTGACTGCCTTCAACGACGCCTTCCAAGTCAGGTAATTTAGGAGCGCCGACTGAAATAATGACGCTTGGGCGAGGCGGAATGGTGACTTGTTCTTCCAGCACATTCGAGGCATGGTGTCCTGACGGCGTGCGCGGCGGTAGTGCTTCTTCTGTGGATAACGTTATCAACCTTGTTTTTAGGTTGATGACAGCACCATGGAGGCATAAGAAGTCCATGCCAAGGATGACATCTCTCGAGCAACGCTGTAGGACTACGAAGTCCGTAGGATAAATACGGCCGTTAATGGTGACTCTCGCTGTGCAGATTCCTGCAGGCGTTACGAGATGACCTCCGGCTGTGCGGATTTCAGGGCCTTTCCAAGCTGTCCTAACTTTCTTTAACTTCGCGGCGAACGACCCACTGATGACAGAATAGTCGGCTCCAGTATCGACGAGAGCGGTCACACTGTGGCTGTCGATAAGAACGTCGAGGTCACTAGTTCGCCGTCTCGCATTACAGTTAGGGCGTGGCGTCGGGTCACAGCTGCGTCGGCTTGTTCCGCTGCTTCCATGTTGCGTCGTCCGGCCACCTTCGGTAAGTGAGCTTTTGCCTTCAGGGCTTTGCCTGGTTGGTGCTGTGTTCAAAAAGCTCCGTCGCGTCGGCGTCGTCGTCGGAGGATCTTCGGTAGTTCGTCGCACAGCAACCGCACCTCCATCGGTTGCTGCCCTTAGTTTCCCGGATACGGGCTAGGAGACCGGCCCCGCGTTGGGCCAGAGTACTGCCGGGGGTGCGGTGACATGCGGCGGCTGGGCGATGGCGAACGGGAAGGACTTCGTGGTGTCCATTGAGTTCCTGCCAGGTAGTCGGCGATGTCACGTGGCCGATCTCCTGGCTGCGGACGCGGTGCATTGACGGCGAAGCCACGCAGTCCCATCTGTCGGTACTGGCAACGGCGGTATGTGTGTCCGGCCTCGCCGCAGTGGTAGCAGAGTGGGCGGTTGTCAGGTGCACGCCAAACGTCCGTTTTCCTCGGTGCACTCCGCTGGCCCGCTGGGGAACGGGAGGACGTCGGTTGGGGTGGTGGCGGCGGTGGCGTCTGGCGACGGAAATGTGACGGGGCGGCGTTTTGGCGTGAACGGGGAGGAGCGTTGTGGCGCACTGCAGCGGCGTAGCTCATAGTTTCTGGCTCGGGCGGTGGTGTTTCGGGAATTCGAAGCGATTGCCGAACTTCTTCTCGCACAATGTCGGCGATCGAATCCACTTGAGGCTGCGCCGAAGGCAACAGTTGGCGCAGCTCTTCCCGCACGATCGGTCGGATCGTTTCACGCAGGTCGTCGGAGTCACTGGCTTGAGCAGCAGCGCATTCTGGAGTCAGGCGACGATTATACTGTCTGGTGCGCATATCCAGCGTTTTTTTCGATGGTGGTCGCCTCGGATACAATTTCTTGGACGGTGTTCGGTGGATTCCTCATTAGTCCCGCGAAGAGCTCCTGTTTGACCCCTCGCATGAGGAAACGAACTTTCTTTTCCTCAGGCATGTCTGGGTCAGCGTGACGGAATAGGCGGGTCATCTCCTCTGTGAAAATTCCAACCTTTTCATTTGGTAGCTGAACCCGGGTCTCGAGTAGAGCAGCGGCCCTCTCTTTGCGAGCGACGCTTGCGAACGTTTGCAGAAATGCGCCGCAGAAGACATCCCACGTTCGGAGCGTGGACTCCCGATTCTCTAGCCAAGTCCTTGCGGTGTCTTCCAGGTAGAAGTACACACGACGGAGCTTTTCTTCGTTGTCCCAGTGGTTGAGGGCGGCCACACGGTCGTATGTTTCTAGCCAGGTTTCCGGGTCTTCAAACGATGAGCCATGGAACGTTGGTGGTTCCCTGGGTTGATGAATGACGATCGCGGGCTGGGACGCTCCGGTTGTCATTGTCGCTGCAGTCGAGGTCATGGTCTTGGTCTTCCGCGCCTTGTCTTGTAGAAGGCCGTACTCCGGTGGGAGACCTTGCTGTCGGCGGCTCGTTCGCTGCTCTTGGTTGGCGTCGGTGTCTTCTCCGCGACGGGGGCTGGGTTCACGGCTTGACGGGGGCGTCCGGTACATGAACGAAGCAGAACCTCCACCAGATGTCACGGGGTCGTGACGTGGCCGAAGACAGGAAACTTCGTGTTGGGATTTAACTGTTTATTTGGGCGAACCTGTGCCCGGTAAAGGGAAAGCCTAATTACAGCAGCAGTCTTGCACAGATAGCAGTCTCGGACTGATAGCGGCGAACGCAGCGTCGGCCTTCGATCAACAACTGACAAGCGGCTAAGCGCGTCGGCATTTATACCCTTGCCACCGAATGTTCTAGCGTTATCGCTGGCGGTGGCGTAGGTTCCAGAACAATCTGTACCGTTCGCACAGTGGGTGTGATCTTATCGAAATGATCTACTACAGTCCGGAACCTTCTCGAAACCTGCAGGCGCAGTGTGCGCCGAGAATCGTGTGGTGTTTTCGGAACGATAACAAAAACTTGTGAAATGGAACGTGGCAATATGAAATGAACGCATGCACAGGCCACTCGTGCATCAAACAAATATAAGCATTTGCGACTGCTCAGGCCTAATATGCATCTTGGCACGTCCGTTTCAGAGAGAGAAAAAGCAATTACCAAAAGATGATTAAGCTTCACCGCATCACGAAAGCACTGCGGTAAAGCGAGCATGAGCAGAAGAGCAATACATGATACGAAATGAACGCATGCACAGGCCACTTGTGCATCAAACAAATATAAGCATTTGCGACTGCTCAGGCCAAATATGCATCTTGGCACGTCCGTTTCAGGCAAACAAAAGGACAAATACTTAAATATGATTAAGCTTCACTGCATCGCAAAAGCACTGCGGTAAAGCCAGCGTGAGCAGAATAGCAAGACATGATACGAAGTGAACGCATGCACAGGCCACTTGTGCATCAAACAAATATAAGCATTTGCGACTGCTCAGGCCATATATGCATCTTGGCACGTCCGTTTTAGGGAGACAATGAGACAATTACCAAAAAATTATTAAGCTTCACTGGATCAAAATGCACTGCGGTAAAGCCAGCGTGAACAGAAGAGCGTTACATGATACGAATCGAACGCATGCCCACGCCACTTGTGCATAAAAAAAAGTATTTGCAAACAAAAGGACAAATACTAAAATATGATCAAGCTTTACTGCATTGAAAAAGCACTGCGGTAAAGCCAGCATGACCAGAAGAGCACTACATGATACAAAATGAACGCATGCCCAGGCCACTTGTGCATCGAACAAATATAAGCATTTGCGACTGGACAGGCCAAATATGCATCTTGGCATGTCCGCATCAGGCAAACAAAAGGACAAATACTTAAATATGATCAAGCTTCACTGCATCACAAAAGCACTGCGGTAAAGCCAGATTGAGCAAATAGCATTACATGATACGAAATGAACGCGTGCACAGGCCACCTGTGCATCAAACAAATATAAGCATATGCGACTGCTCAGGCCAAATATGCATCTTGGCACGTTCGTTTCATGGAGACGAAAAGACAATTACCAAAAGATGATTAAGCTTCACTGCATCGCGAAAGCACTGCGGTAAAGCCACCGTGAGCAGAAAAGCATTACATGATACGAAATTAACGCATGCACAGGCCACTTTTGCATCAAACAAATATAAGCATTTGCGACTGCTCAGGCCAAATATGCATCTTGGCACGTCCGTTTCAGGCAAACAAAAGGACAAATACTAAAATATGATCAAGCTTCACTGCATCGAAAAAGCACCGCGGTAAAGCCAGCATGAGCAGAAGAGCACTACATGATACGAAATGAGCGCATGCCCAGGCCACTTGTGCATCAAACAAATATAATCATTTGCGACTGCTCAGGCCAAATATGCATCTTGGCACGTCCGTTTCGGGAGAACAAAAGGACAAATACCTAAATATGATCATGCTTCACTGCATCGCAAAAGCACTGCGGTAAAGCCAGCGTGAGCAGAAGAGCATTACATGATACGAAATAAACGCATGCACAATCCACTTGTGCAACAAACAAATATAAGCATTTGTGACTGCACAGGCCAAATATGCATCTTGGCACGTCCGTTTTAGGGAGACAATAAGACAATTACCAAAAAATTATTAAGCTTCACTGGATCGAAAAAGCACTGCGGTAAAGCCAGCGTGAACAGAAGAGCATTACATGATACGAAATGAATGCATGCACAGGCCACTTGTGCATCAAACAAATGTAAGCATTTGCGACTGCTCAGGCCAAATATGCATCTTGGCATGTCCGTCTCAGACAAACGAAAAGACAAATACTAAAATATGATCAAGCTTCACTGCATCGAAAAAGCACTGCGATAAAGCCAGCGTGAGCAGAAGAGACCTACATGATACGAAATGAACGCATGCCCAGGCCACTTGTGCATCAAACAAATATAGGCATTTGCGACTGCTCAGGCCAAATATGCATCTTGGCACGTCCGTTTCAGGGAGACAAAAAGAAAATTACCAAAAGATGAATAAGCTTCACTGCATCGCGAAAGCACTGCGGTAAAACCAGCGTGAGCAGAAGAGCATTACACGATACGAAATGAACGCATGCACAGGCCACTTGTGCATCAAACAAAGATAAGCATTTGTGACGGCTCAGGCAAAACATGCATCTTGGCACGTCCGTTTCAGGCAAACAAAAGGACAAATACTTAAATTTAATGAAGCTTTACTGCATCGCAAAAGCACTGCGGTAATGCCAGCGTGAGCAGAAGAGCATTACATGATACGAAATGAACGCATGCAAGGGCCACTTGTGCATCAAACAAATATAAGCACTTGCGACTGCTCAGGCCAAATATGCATCTTCGCACGTCCGTTTCAGGCAGACAAAAAGACAATTACCAAAAGATGATTATGCTTCACTCCATCGCGAAAGCACTGCGGTAAGGCCAGCGTGGGCAGAAGAGCATTACATGATACGAAATGAACGCATGCACAGGCCACTTGTGCATCAAACAAATATGAGCATTTGCGACTGCACAGGCCAAATATGCATCTTGGCACGTCCGTTTTAGGGAGACAATAAGACAATTACCAAAAAACTATTAGGCTTCACTGGATCGAAAAAGCACTGCGGTAAAGCCAGCGTGAAAAGAACAGCGTTACATGATACGAAATGAACGCATGCACAGGCCACTTGTGCATCAAACAAATATAAGCATTCTGCGACTGCTTCGGCCAAATATGTAACTTAGCACGTTCGTTTCAGGGAGATAAAACGACAATTACCAAAAGCTGATTTAGCTTCACTGCATAGCCAAAGCACTGGGGTAAAACCAGCATGCGCAGAAGAGCATTACATGATACGAAATGAATGCATGCACAGGCCACTTGTGCATCATACAAATATAAGCATTTGCGACTTCTCAAGCCAAATATGCATTTTGGCACATCCGTTTCAGGGAGACAAAAATACAATTACCGAAAGATGATTAAGCTTCACTGCATTGCAAAAATAACTGCAATAAAGCCAGCGTGAACAGAAGAGCATTACATGGTACGAAATGAACGCATGCACAATCCACTTGTGCATCAAACAAATATAAGCATTTGCGACTGCTCGGGCCAAATGTGCAACTTGGCACGTTCGTTTCAGGGAGACAAGACTACAATTACCAAAAGCTGATTAAGCTTCACTGGATCGAAAAAGCACTGCGGTAAAGGCAGCGTGAACAAAGAGCATTACTTGATACGAAATGAACGCATGCACATGCCACTTGTGCATCAAAAAAATATAAGTATTTGCGACTGCTCAAGCCAAATACGCATCTTGGCACGTCCGTTTCAGGCAAACAATAGCACAAATACTAAAATATGATCAAGCTTCACTGCATCGAAAAAGCACTGCGGTAAAGCCAGCATGAGCAGAAGAGCACCACATGATACAAAATGCACGCTTGCCCAGGCCACTTGTGCATCAAACAAATGTAAGCATTTGCGACTGCTCAGGCCAAATATGCATCTTGGCACGTCCGTTTCAGGCAAACAAAAGGACAAATACTAAAATATGATCAAGCTTCACTGCATCAAAAAAGCACTGCGGTAAAGCCAGCATGAGCAGAAGAGCACTACATGATACAAAATGAACGCGTGCCCAGGCCACTTGTGCATCAAACAAATATAAGCATTTGCGACTGCTCAGGCCAAATATGCATCTTGGCACGTCCGTTTCAGGAAGATGAAAAGAAAATTACTAAAAGATGATTAAGCTTCACTGCATCGCCAAAGCACTGCGGTAAAACCAGCGTGAGCAGAAGAGCATTACATGATACGAAATGAACGCATGCACAGGTCACTTGTGCATCAAAGAAATATAAGCACTTGCGACTGCTCAGGCCATATATGCATCTTGGCACGTCCAAGTTAGGGAGACAGTAAGACAATTACCAAAAAATTATTAAGCTTCACTGGATCGAAAAAGCACTGTGGTAAAGCCAGCGTGAACAGAAGAGCATTACATGATACGAAAGAAACGTATGCACAGGCCAATTGTGCATCAAACAAATATAAGCATTTGCGACTGCTCAGGCCAAATATGCAACTTGGCACGTTCGTTTCAGGGAGACAAAATGACAATTACCAAAAGCTCATTTAGCTCCACTGCATTGCAAAGCACTGCGGTAAAACCAGCAAAAGCAGAAGAGCATTTCATGATACGAAATGAACGCATGCACAAGCCACTTGTGCATCAAACAAATATAACCATTTGCGAATGCTCAGGTCAAATATGCATCTTGGCACGTCCGTTTCAGGGAGACAAAAAGACAATTACCAAAAGGTGATTATGCTTCACTGCATCGCGAAAGCACTGCGGTAAAACCAGCATGAGCAGAGAAGCATTACATGATACGAAATGAACGCATGCACAGTCCACTTGTGCATTAACAAATATAAGCATTTGCGACTGCTCAGGCCAAATATGCATCTTGGCACGTTCGTTTCAGGGAGACAAAAAGACAATTACCAAAAGATGATTAAGCTTCACTGCATCGAAAAAGCACTGCGGTAAAGCCAGCATGAGCAGAAGAGACCTACATGATACGAAATGAACGCATGCCCAGGCCACTTGTGCATCAAACAAATATAGGCATTTGCGACTGCTCAGGCCAAATAAGCATCTTGGCACGTCCGTTTCAGGGAGACAAAAAGAAAATTACCAAAAAATTATTAAGCTTGACTGGATCGAAAAAGCACTGTGGTAAAGCCAGCGTGAACAGAAGAGCATTACATGATACGAAATGAACGCATGCACAAGCCACCTGTGCATCAAACATATATAAGCATTTGCGACTGCACAGGCCAAATATGCATCTTGGCACGTTCGTTTCTGGCAAACAAAAGGACAAATACTTAAATATGATCAAGCTTCACTGCATTGCAAAAGCACTACGGTAAAGCCAGCGTGAGCAGAAGAGCATTACAAGATACGAAATGAACGCATGCACAGGCCACTAGTGCATCAAACAAATATAAGTATTTGCGGCTGCTCAGGCCAAATATGCATCTTGGCACATCCGTTTTAGGGAGACAAAAAGACAATTACCAAAAAATTATTAAGCTTCATTGGATCGAAAAAGCACTGTGGTAAAGCCAGCGTGAACAGAAGAGCATTACATGATACGAAATGAACGCATGCACAAGCCACCTGTGCATCAAACAAATATAAGCATTTGCGACTGCTCGGGCCAAATACGCATCTTGGCACGTCCGTTTCAGGCAAACAAAAAGACAAATACTTAAACTTATTCAAGCTTCACTGCATCGCAAAAGCACTGCGGTAATGCCAGCGTGAGCAGAAGAGCATTACATGATACGAATTGAACGCATGCACCGGCCACTTGTGCATGAAACAATTATAAGCATTTGCGACTGCTCAGGCTAAATATGCATCTTGGCACGTCCGTTTCAGGCAAACAAAAGGACAAATATTAAAATATGATCAAGCTTCACTGCATCGCGAAAGCACTGCGGTAAAGCCAGCGTGAGCACAATAGCATTACTTGATACGAAATGAACGCGTGCCCACGCCACTTGTGCATCAAACAAATATAAGTATTTGCGACTGCTCAGGCCAAATATGCATCTTCGCACGTCCGTTTTAGGGAGACAAAAAGACACATACCAAAAGATGATTAAGCTTCACTGCATTGAAAAAGCACTGCGCTAAAGCCAGCGTGAGCAGAAGAGCATTACATGATACGAAACGAACGCATGCAGAGGCCACTTGTGCATCAAACAAATATAAGCATTTGCGACTGCTCAGGCCAAATATTCATCTTGGCACGTCCGTTTCAAAGAGACAAAAAGACAATTACCGAAAGATGACTAAGCTTCACTGCATTGCGAAATGAAATTCACAGCGGTAAAGCCAGCGTGAGCGGAAAAGCATTACATGATACGAAATGAACGCAAGAACAGGCCACTTGTGCATCAAACAAATATAAGCATTTGCGACTGCACAGGCCAAATATGCATCTTGGCACGTCCCTTTCTGGCAAACAAAAGGACAAATACTTATATAAGATTAAGCTTCACTGCATCACAAAAGCACTGCGGTAAAGCCAGCTTGAGCACAAGAGCATTACATCATACGAAATGAACGCTAGCCCACGCCACTTGTGCATCAAAAAAATATAAGTATTAGCGACTGGTCAGGCCAATATGCATCTTGGCACGTCCATTTCAGGGAGATAAAAAGACACATACCAAAAGATGATTAAGCTTCACTGCATCGCAAAAGCACTGCGCTAAAGCCAGCGTGAGCAGAAGAGCATTACATGATACGAAACGAACGCATGCACAGGCCACTTGTGCATCAAACAAATATAAACCTTTGCGACTGCTCAGGCCAAATATGCATATTGGCATGTTCGTCTCAGACAAACGAAAAGACAAATACTAAAATATGATCAAGCTTCACTGCATCGAAAAAGCACTGCGGTAAAGCCAGCCAGCGTGAGCAGAAGAGCATTAGATGATACGAAATGAACGCAAGCCCAGGCCACTTGCGCATCTAACAAAGATAGGCATTTGCGGCTGCTCAAGCCAAATATGCATCTTGGCACGTCCATTTCAGGCAAACAAAAGGACAAATACTTAAATTTGATCAAGCTTCACTGCATCGCAAAAGCACTGCGGTAATGCCAGCGTGAGCAGAAGAGCATTACATGATACAAAATGAACGCATGCACAGGCCACTTGTGCATCAAACAAATATAAACATTTGCGACTGCTCAGGTCAAATATGCATCTTGGCACGTCCGTTTCATGGAGACAAAAAGATAAATACCAAAAAATTATTCAGCTTCACTGCATCGCGAAAGCACTGCAGTAAAGCCACCGTGAGCAGAAAAGCATTACATGATACGAAATTAACGCATGCACAGGCCACTTTTGCATCAAACAAATATAAGCATTCGCGACTGCTCAGGCCAAATATGCATCTTGGCACGTCCGTTTCAGGCAAACAAAAGGACAAATACTATAATATCATCAAGCTTCACTGCATCGAAACAGCACTGCGGTAAAGCCATCTTGAGCAGAAGAGCATTACATGATACGAAATGAACGCATGCACAAGCCACTTGTGCATCAAACAAATATAAGCATTTGCGATTGCTCGAGCCAAATACGCATTTTGGCACGTCCGTTTCAGGCAAACAAAGAGACAAATACTTAAATTTATTCAAGCTTCACTGCATCGCAAAAGCACTGCGGTAATGCCAGCGTGAGCAGAAGAGCATTACATGATACGAATTGAACGTATGCACAGGCCACTTGTGCATGAAACAATTATAAGCATTTGCGACTGCTCAGGCTAAATATGCATCTTGGCACGTCCGTTTCAGGCAAACAAAAGGACAAATACTAATATATGATCAAGCTTCACTGCATCGCGAAAGCACTGCGGTAAAGCCAGCGTGAGCACAATAGCATTACTTCATACGAAATGAACGCATGCCCACGCCACTTGTGCATCAAACAAATATAAGTATTTGCGACTGCTCAGGCCAAATATGCATCTTCGCACGTCCGTTTTAGGGAGACAAAAAGACAATTACCAAAAAATTATTAAGCTTCACAGGATCGAAAAAGCACTGCGGTAAAGCCAGCGTGAACAGAAGAGCATTACATGATACGAAATGAACGCATGCACAAGCCACTTGTGCATCAAACAAATATAAGCGTTTGCGACTGCTCGGGCCCAATATGCATCTTGGCATGTCCGTTTCATGGAGACAAAAAGAGAATTACCAAAACATGATTAGGCTTCACTGCATCGCTAAAGCACTGCGGTAAAGCCACCGTGAGCAGAAAAGCATTACATGATACGAAATTAACGCATGCACAGGCCACTTTTGCATCAAACAAATATAAGCATTTGCGACTGCTCAGGCCAAATATGCATCTTGGCACGTCCCTTTCTGGCAAACAAAAGGACAAATACTTATATATGATTAAGCTTCACTGCACCACAAAAGCACTGGGGTAAAGCCAGCTTGAGCACAAGAGCATTACATCATACGAAATGAACGCAAGCCCACGCCACTTGTGCATCAAAAAAATATAAGTATTAGCGACTGCTCAGGCCAATATGCATCTTGGCACGTCCATTTCAGGGAGATAAAAAGACACATACCAAAAGATGATTAAGCTTCACTGCATCGCAAAAGCACTGCGCTAAAGCCAGCGTGAGCAGAAGAGCATTACATGATACGAAACGAACGCATGCACAGGCCACTTGTGCATCAAACAAATATAAGCATTTGCGACTGCTCAGGCCAAATATGCATCTTGGCACGTCCGTTTCAGAGTGACAAAAAGACAATTACCGAAAGATGACTAAGCTTCACTGCATCGCCAAAGCACTGCGGTAAAACCAGCATGAGCAGAAGAGCATTCGATGATACGAAATGAACGCATACACAGGCCACTTGTGCATCAAACAAATATAAACCTTTGCGACTGCTCAGGCCAAATATGCATCTTGGCATGTTCGTCTCAGACAAACGAAAAGACAAATACTAAAATATGATCAAGCTTCACTGCATCGAAAAAGCACTGCGGTAAAGCCAGCCAGCGTGAGCAGAAGAGCATTAGATGATACGAAATGAACGCAAGCCCAGGCCACTTGCGCATCTAACAAAGATAGGCATTTGCGGCTGCTCAAGCCAAATATGCATCTTGGCACGTCCATTTCAGGCAAACAAAAAGACAAATACTTAAATTTATTCAAGCTTCACTGCATCGCAAAAGCACTGCGGTAATGCCAGCGTGAGCAGAAGAGCATTACATGATACGAATTGAACGTATGCACAGGCCACTTGTGCATGAAACAATTATAAGCTTTTGCGACTGCTCAGGCTAAATATGCATCTTGGCACGTCCGTTTCAGGCAAACAAAAGGACAAATACTAAAATATGATCAAGCTTCACTGCATCGCGAAAGCACTGCGGTAAATCCAGCGTGAGCACAATAGCATTACTTCATACGAAATTAACGCATGCCCACGCCACTTGTGCATCAAACAAATATAAGTATTTGCGACGGCTCAGGCCAAATATGCATCTTCGCACGTCCGTTTCAGGGAGACAAAAAGACAATTACCAAAAAATTATTAAGCTTCACAGGATCGAAAAAGCACTGCGGTAAAGCCAGCGTGAACAGTAGAGCATTACATGATACGAAATAAACGCATGCACAGGCCACCTGTGCATCAAACAAATATAAGCATTTGCGACAGCTCAGGCCAAATATGCATCTTGGCACGTCCGTTTCAGAGAGAGAAAAAGACAATTATCAAAAGACGATTAAGCTTCACTGCATCACAAAAGCACTGTGGTAAAGCCAACATGAGCAGAAGAGCAATACATGATACGAAATGAACGCAAGCACAGGCCACTTGTGCATAAAAAAATATAGGCATTTGCGACTGCTCAGGCCAAATATGCATCTTAGCACGTCCGTTTCAGGGAGACAATAAGACAATTACGGAAAGATGCCTAAGCTTCACTGCATCGCGAAATTCACTGCGGTAAAGCCAGCGTGAGCAGAAAAGCATTACATGATACGAAATGAACGCAAGAACAGGCCACTTGTGCATCAAACAAATATAAGTATTTGCGACTGCTCAGGCCAAATATGCATCTTGGCACATCCGTTTTAGGGAGACAAAAAGACAATTACCAAAAAATTATTAAGCTTCACTGGATCGAAAAAGCACTGCGGTAAAGCCAGCGTGAACAGAAGAGCATTACATGATACGAAATGAACGCATGCACAAGCCACTTGTGCATCAAACAAATATAAGCGTTTGCGACTGCTCGGGCCCAATATGCATCTTGGCATGTCCGTTTCATGGAGACAAAAAGACAATTACCAAAACATGATTAGGCTTCACTGCATCGCGAAAGCACTGCGGTAAAGCCACCGTGAGCAGAAAAGCATTACATGATACGAAATTAACGCATGCACAGGCCACTTTTGCATCAAACAAATATAAGCATTTGCGACTGCACAGGCCAAATATGCATCTTGGCACGTCCGTTTCAGGCAAACAAAAGGACAAATACTTAAATATGATCAAGCTTCACTGCATCACAAAAGCACTGCGGTAAAGCCAGCTTGAGCACAAGAGCATTACATCATACGAAATGAACTCAAGCCCACGCCACTTGTGCATCAAAAAAAAGTATTTGAGACTGCTCAGGCCAAAATGCATCTTGGCACGTCCATTTCAGGGAGACAAAAAGACACATACCAAAAGATGATTAAGCTTCACTGCATCGCAAAAGCACTGCGCTAAAGCCAGCATGAGCAGAAGAGCATTACAAGATACGAAACGAACGCATGCACAGGCCACATGTGCATCAAACAAATATAAGCATTTGCGACTGCTCAGGCCAAATATGCATCTTGGCACGTCCGTTTCAGAGAGACAAAAAGACAATTACCGAAAGATGACTAAGCTTCACTGCATTGCGAAATTCACAGCGGTAAAGCCAGCGTGAGCGGAAAAGCATTACATGATACGAAATGAACGCAAGAACAGGCCACTTGTGCATCAAACAAATATAAGCATTTGCGACTGCACAGGCCAAATATGCATCTTTGCACGTCCCTTTCTGGCAAACAAAAGGACAAATACTTATATATGATTAAGCTTCACAAAAGCACTGCGGTAAAGCCAGCTTGAGCACAAGAGCATTACATCATACGAAATGAACGCAAGCCCACGCCACTTGTGCATCAAAAATATAAGTATTAGCGACTGCTCAGGCCAATATGCAACTTGGCACGTCCATTTCAGGGAGATAAAAAGACGCATACCAAAAGATGATTAAGCTTCACTGCATCGCAAAAGCACTGCGCTAAAGCCAGCGTGAGCAGAAGAGCATTACATGATACGAAACGAACGCATGCACAGGCCACTTGTGCATCAAACAAATATAGGCATTTGCGACAGCTCAGGCCAAATATGCATCTTGGCACGTCCGTTTCAGAGAGACAAAAAGACAATTACCGAAAGATGACTAAGCTTCACTGCATTGCGAAATTCACAGCGGTAAAGCCAGCGTGAGCGGATAAGCATTACATGCTACGAAATGAACGCAAGAACAGGCCACTTGTGCATCAAACAAATATAAGCATTTGCGACTGCACAGGCCAATTATGCGTCTTGGCACGTCCCTTTCTGGCAAACAAATGGACAAATACTTATATATAATCAAGCTTCACTGCATTGCAAAAGCACTGCGGTAAAGCCAGCGTGAGCAGAAGAGCATTACAACATACGAAATGAACGCATGCACAGGCCTCTTGTGCATCAAACAAATATAAGTATTTGCGACTGCTCAGGCCAAATATGCATCTTGGCACGTTCATTTCCGGAAGACAAAACTACAATTACCAAAGCTGATTAGGCTTCACTGCATCGCCAAAGCACTGCGGTAAAACCACCATGAGCAGAAGAGCATTCGATGATACGAAATGAACGCATACACAGGCCACTTGTGCATCAAACAAATATAAGCCTTCGCGACTGCTCAGGCCAAATATGCATCTTGGCATGTTCGTCTCAGACAAACGAAAAGACAAATACTAAAATATGATCAGGCTTCACTGCATCGAAAAAGCACTGCGGTAAAGCCAGCGTGAGCAGAAAAGCATTACATGATACGAAATGAGATCAAGAAAGGCCACATGTGCATCAAACAAATATAAGCATTTGCGACTGCACAGGCCAAATATGCATCTTGGCACGTTCGTTTCTGGCAAACAAAAGGACAAATACTTAAATATGATCAAGCTTCACTGCATTGCAAAAGCACTACGGTAAAGCCAGCGTGAGCAGAAGAGCATTACAAGATACGAAATGAACGCATGCACAGGCCACTAGTGCATCAAACAAATATAAGTATTTGCGACTGCTCAGGCCAAATATGCATCTTGGCACGTCCGTTTTAGGGAGACAAAAAGACAATTACCAAAAAATTATTAAGCTTGACTGGATCGAAAAAGCACTGTGGTAAGGCCAGCGTGAACAGAAGAGCATTACATGATACGAAATGAACGCATGCACAAGCCACCTGTGCATCAAACAAATATAAGCATTTGCGACTGCTCGGGCCAAATACGCATCTTGGCACGTCCGTTTCAGGCAAACAAAAAGACAAATACTTAAATTTATTCAAGCTTCACTGCATCGCAAAAGCACTGCGGTAATGCCAGCGTGAGCAGAAGAGCATTACATGATACGAATTGAACGTATGCACAGGCCACTTGTGCATGAAACAATTATAAGCATTTGCGACTGCTCAGGCTAAATATGCATCTTGGCACGTCCGTTTCAGGCAAACAAAAGGACAAATACTAAAATATGATCAAGCTTCACTGCATCGCGAAAGCACTGCGCTAAAGCCAGCGTGAGCACAATAGCATTACTTCATACGAAATGAACGCATGCCCACCCCACTTGTGCATCAAACAAATATAAGTATTTGCGACTGCTCAGGCCAAATATGCATCTTCGCACGTCCGTTTTAGGGAGACAAAAAGACAATTACCAAAAAATTATTAAGCTTCACAGGATCGAAAAAGCACTGCGGTAAAGCCAGCGTGAACAGAAGAGCATTACATGATACGAAATAAACGCATGCACAGGCCACCTGTGCATCAAACAAATATAAGCATTTGCGACAGCTCAGGCCAAATATGCATCTTGGCACGTCCGTTTCAGAGAGACAAAAAGACAATTACCAAAAGACGATTAAGCTTCACTGCATCACAAAAGCACTGTGGTAAAGCCAACATGAGCAGAAGAGCAATACATGATACGAAATGAACGCAAGCACAGGCCACTTGTGCATAAAAAAATATAGGCATTTGCGACTGCTCAGGCCAAATATGCATCTTAGCACGTCCGTTTCAGGGAGACAATAAGACAATTACGGAAAGATGCCTAAGCTTCACTGCATCGCGAAATTCACTGCGGTAAAGCCAGCGTGAGCAGAAAAGCATTACATGATACGAAATGAACGCAAGAACAGGCCACTTGTGCATCAAACAAATATAAGCATTTGCGACTGCACAGGCCAAATATGCATCTTGGCAAGTCCGTTTCTGGCAAACAAAAGGACAAATACTTAAATATGATCAAGCTTCACTGCATTGCAAAAACACTACGGTAAAGCCAGCGTGAGCAGAAGAGCATTACAAGATACGAATTGAACGCATGCACAGGCCACTTGTGCATCAAACAAATATAAGTATTTGCGACTGCTCAGGCCAAATATGCATCTTGGCACATCCGTTTTAGGGAGACAAAAAGACAATTACCAAAAAGATTATTAAGCTTCACTGGATCGAAAAAGCACTGCGGTAAAGCCAGCGTGAACAGAAGAGCATAACATGATACGAAATGAACGCATGCACAAGCCACTTGTGCATCAAACAAATATAAGCGTTTGCGACTGCTCGGGCCCAATATGCATCTTGGCATGTCCGTTTCATGGAGACAAAAAGACAATTACCAAAACATGATTAGGCTTCACTGCATCGCGAAAGCACTGCGGTAAAGCCACCGTGAGCAGAAAAGCATTACATGATACGAAATTAACGCATGCACAGGCCACTTTTGCATCAAACAAATATAAACATTTGCGACTGCACAGGCCAAATATGCATCTTGGCACGTCCGTTTCAGGCAAACAAACGGACAAATACTTAAATATGATCAAGCTTCACTGCATCACAAAACACTGCGGTAAAGCCAGCTTGAGCACAAGAGCATTACATCATACGAAATGAACTCAAGCCCACGCCACTTGTGCATCAAAAAAAGTATTTGAGACTGCTCAAGCCAAAATGCATCTTGGCACGTCCATTTCAGGGAGACAAAAAGACACATACCAAAAGATGATTAAGCTTCACTGCATCGCAAAAGCACTGCGCTAAAGCCAGCATGAGCAGAAGAGCATTACAAGATACGAAACGAACGCATGCACAGGCCACTTGTGCATCAAACAAATATAAGCATTTGCGACTGCTCAGGCCAAATATGCATCTTGGCACGTCCGTTTCAGAGAGGCAAAAAGACAATTACCGAAAGATGACTAAGCTTCACTGCATTGCGAAATTCACAGCGGTAAAGCCAGCGTGAGCGGATAAGCATTACATGCTACGAAATGAACGCAAGAACAGGCCACTTGTGCATCAAACAACTATAAGCATTTGCGACTGCACAGGCCAATTATGCGTCTTGGCACGTCCCTTTCTGGCAAACAAAAGGACAAATACTTATATATAATCAAGCTTCACTGCATTGCAAAAGCACTGCGGTAAAGCCAGCGTGAGCAGAAGAGCATTACAACATACGAAATGAACGCATGCACAGGCCACTTGTGCATCAAACAAATATAAGTATTTGCGACTGCTCAGGCCAAATATGCATCTTGGCACGTTCATTTCCGGGAGACAAAACTACAATTACCAAAAGCTGATTAGGCTTCACTGCATCGCCAAAGCACTGCGGTAAAACCAGCATGAGCAGAAGAGCATTCGATGATACGAAATGAACGCATACACAGGCCACTTGTGCATCAAACAAATATAAGCCTTTGCGACTGCTTAGGCCAAATATGCGTCTTGGCATGTTCGTCTCAGACAAACGAAAAGACAAATATTAAAATATGATCAAGCTTCACTGCATCAAAAAAGCACTGCGGTAAAGCCAGCGTGAGCAGAAGAGCATTAGATGATACGAAATGAACGCAAGCCCAGGCCACTTGCGCATCTAACAAAGATAGGCATTTGCGGCTGCTCAAGCCAAATATGCATCTTGGCACGTCCATTTCAGGCAAACAAAAGGACAAATACTTAAATTTGATCAAGCTTCACTGCATCGCAAAAGCACTGCGGTAATGCCAGCGTGAGCAGAAGAGCATTACATGATACGAAATGAACGCATGCACAGGCCACTTGTGCATCAAACAAATATAAACATTTGCGACTGCTCAGGCCAAATATGCATTTTGGCACGTCCGTTTCATGGAGACAAAAAGATAATTACCAAAAGATGATTAAGCTTCACTGCATCGCGAAAGCACTGCGGTCAAGCCACCGTGAGCAGAAAAGCATTACATGATACGAAATTAACGCATGCACAGGCCACTTTTGCATCAAACAAATATAAGCATTCGCGACTGCTCAGGCCAAATATGCATCTTGGCACGTCCGTTTCAGGCAAACAAAAGGACAAATACTAAAATATCATCAAGCTTCACTGCATCGAAACGGCACTGCGGTAAAGCCAGCATGAGCAGAAGAGCATTACATGATACGAAATGAACGCATGCACAAGCCACTTGTGCATCAAACAAATATAAGCATTTGCGACTGCTCGAGCCAAATACGCATCTTGGCACGTCCGTTTCAGGCAAACAAAAGGACAAATACTTAAATATGATCAAGCTTCACTGCATCACAAAAGCACTGCGGTAAAGCCAGCTTGAGCACAAGAGCATTACATCATACGAAATGAACTCAAGCCCACGCCACTTGTGCATCAAAAAAAGTATTTGAGACTGCTCAGGTCAATATGCATCTTGGCACGTCCGTTTCAGGGAGACAAAAAGACACATACCACAAGGTGATTAAGCTTCACTGCATCGCAAAAGCACTGCGCTAAAGCCAGCATGAGCAGAAGAGCATTACAAGATACGAAACGAACGCATGCACAGGCCACTTGTGCATCAAACAAATATAAGCATTTGCGACTGCTCAGGCCAAATATGCATCTTGGCACGTCCGTTTCAGAGAGACAAAAAGACAATTACCGAAAGATGACTAAGCTTCACTGCATTGCCAAATTCACAGCGGTAAAGCCAGCGTGAGTGGAAAAGCATTACATGATACGAAATGAACGCAAGAACAGGCCACTGGTGCATCAAACAAATATAAGCATTTGCGACTGCACAGGCCAAATATGCATCTTTGCACGTCCCTTTCTGGCAAACAAAAGGACAAATACTTATATATGATTAAGCTTCACAAAAGCACTAGCGGTAAAGCCAGCTTGAGCACAAGAGCATTACATCATACGAAATGAACGCAAGCCCACGCCACTTGTGCATCAAAAATATAAGTATTAGCGACTGCTCAGGCCAATATGCATCTTGGCACGTCCATTTCAGGGAGATAAAAAGACACATACCAAAAGATGATTAAGCTTCACTGCATCGCAAAAGCACTGCGCTAAAGCCAGCGTGAGCAGAAGAGCATTACATGATACGAAACGAACGCATGCACAGGCCACTTGTGCATCAAACAAATATAGGCATTTGCGACTGCTCAGGCCAAATATGCATCTTGGCACGTCCGTTTCAGAGAGACAAAAAGACAATTACCGAAAGATGACTAAGCTTCACTGCATTGCGAAATTCACAGCGGTAAAGCCAGCGTGAGCGGATAAGCATTACATGCTACGAAATGAACGCAAGAACAGGCCACTTGTGCATCAAACAAATATAAGCATTTGCGACTGCACAGGCCAATTATGCGTCTTGGCACGTCCCTTTCTGGCAAACAAAAGGACAAATACTTATATATAATCAAGCTTCACTGCAATGCAAAAGCATTGCGGTAAAGCCAGCGTGAGCAGAAGAGCATTACAACATACGAAATGAACGCATGCACAGGCCACTTGTGCATCAAACAAATATAAGTATTTGCGACTGCTCAGGCCAAATATGCATCTTGGCACGTTCATTTCCGGGAGACAAAACTACAATTACCAAAAGCTGATTAGGCTTCACTGCATCGCCAAAGCACTGCGGTAAAACCAGCATGAGCAGAAGAGCATTCGATGATACGAAATGAACGCATACACAGGCCACTTGTGCATCAAACAAATATAAGCCTTTGCGACTGCTTAGGCCAAATATGCGTCTTGGCATGTTCGTCTCAGACAAACGAAAAGACAAATATTAAAATATGATCAAGCTTCACTGCATCAAAAAAGCACTGCGGTAAAGCCAGCGTGAGCAGAAGAGCATTAGATGATACGAAATGAACGCAAGCCCAGGCCACTTGCGCATCTAACAAAGATAGGCATTTGCGGCTGCTCAAGCCAAATATGCATCTTGGCACGTCCATTTCAGGCAAACAAAAGGACAAATACTTAAATTTGATCAAGCTTCACTGCATCGCAAAAGCACTGCGGTAATGCCAGCGTGAGCAGAAGAGCATTACATGATACGAAATGAACGCATGCACAGGCCACTTGTGCATCAAACAAATATAAACATTTGCGACTGCTCAGGCCAAATATGCATTTTGGCACGTCCGTTTCATGGAGACAAAAAGATAATTACCAAAAGATGATTAAGCTTCACTGCATCGCGAAAGCACTGCGGTCAAGCCACCGTGAGCAGAAAAGCATTACATGATACGAAATTAACGCATGCACAGGCCACTTTTGCATCAAACAAATATAAGCATTCGCGACTGCTCAGGCCAAATATGCATCTTGGCACGTCCGTTTCAGGCAAACAAAAGGACAAATACTAAAATATCATCAAGCTTCACTGCATCGAAACGGCACTGCGGTAAAGCCAGCATGAGCAGAAGAGCATTACATGATACGAAATGAACGCATGCACAAGCCACTTGTGCATCAAACAAATATAAGCATTTGCGACTGCTCGAGCCAAATACGCATCTTGGCACGTCCGTTTCAGGCAAACAAAAGGACAAATACTTAAATATGATCAAGCTTCACTGCATCACAAAAGCACTGCGGTAAAGCCAGCTTGAGCACAAGAGCATTACATCATACGAAATGAACTCAAGCCCACGCCACTTGTGCATCAAAAAAAAGTATTTGAGACTGCTCAGGTCAATATGCATCTTGGCACGTCCGTTTCAGGGAGACAAAAAGACACATACCACAAGGTGATTAAGCTTCACTGCATCGCAAAAGCACTGCGCTAAAGCCAGCATGAGCAGAAGAGCATTACAAGATACGAAACGAACGCATGCACAGGCCACTTGTGCATCAAACAAATATAAGCATTTGCGACTGCTCAGGTCAAATATGCATCTTGGCACGTCCGTTTCAGAGAGACAAAAAGACAATTACCGAAAGATGACTAAGCTTCACTGCATTGCGAAATTCACAGCGGTAAAGCCAGCGTGAGTGGAAAAGCATTACATGATACGAAATGAACGCAAGAACAGGCCACTTGTGCATCAAACAAATATAAGCATTTGCGACTGCACAGGCCAAATATGCATCTTTGCATGTCCCTTTCTGGCAAACAAAAGGACAAATACTTATATATGATTAAGCTTCACAAAAGCACTAGCGGTAAAGCCAGCTTGAGCACAAGAGCATTACATCATACGAAATGAACGCAAGCCCACGCCACTTGTGCATCAAAAATATAAGTATTAGCGACTGCTCAGGCCAATATGCATCTTGGCACGTCCATTTCAGGGAGATAAAAAGACACATACCAAAAGATGATTAAGCTTCACTGCATCGCAAAAGCACTGCGCTAAAGCCAGCGTGAGCAGAAGAGCATTACATGATACGAAACGAACGCATGCACAGGCCACTTGTGCATCAAACAAATATAGGCATTTGCGACTGCTCAGGCCAAATATGCATCTTGGCACGTCCGTTTCAGAGAGACAAAAAGACAATTACCGAAAGATGACTAAGCTTCACTGCATTGCGAAATTCACAGCGGTAAAGCCAGCGTGAGCGGATAAGCATTACATGCTACGAAATGAACGCAAGAACAGGCCACTTGTGCATCAAACAAATATAAGCATTTGCGACTGCACAGGCCAATTATGCGTCTGGGCACGTCCCTTTCTGGCAAACAAAAGGACAAATACTTATATATAATCAAGCTTCACTGCAATGCAAAAGCATTGCGGTAAAGCCAGCGTGAGCAGAAGAGCATTACAACATACGAAATGAACGCATGCACAGGCCATTTGTGCATCAAACAAATATAAACCTTTGCGACTGCTCAGGCCAAATATGCATCTTGGCATGTTCGTCTCAGACAAACGAAAAGACAAATACTAAAATATGATCAAGCTTCACTGCATCGAAAAAGCACTGCGGTAAAGCCAGCGTGAGCAGAAGACCATTAGATCATACGAATAGACCGCAAGCCCAGGCCACTTGCGCATCTAACAAAGATAGGCATTTGCGGCTGCTCAAGCCAAATATGCATCTTGGCACGTCCATTTCAGGCAAACAAAAGGACAAATACTTGAATTTGATCAAGCTTCACTGCATCGCAAAAGCACTGCGGTAATGCCAGCGTGAGCAGAAGAGCATTACATGATACGAAATGAACGCATGCACAGGCCACTTGTGCATCAAACAAATATAAGCATTTGCGACTGCTCAGGCCAAATATGCATCTTGGCACGTCCGTTTCAGGGAGACAAAAAGACAGTTACCGAAAGATGACTAAGCTTCACTGCATCGCGAAATTCACTGCGGTAAAGCCAGCGTGAGCAGAAAAGCATTACATGATACGAAATGAGATCAAGAAAGGCCACTTGAGCATCAAACAAATATAAGCATTTGCGACTGCACAGGCCAAATATGCATCTTGGCACGTTCGTTTCTGGCAAACAAAAGGACAAATACTTAAATATGATCAAGCTTCACTGCATTGCAAAAGCACTACGGTAAAGCCAGCGTGAGCAGAAGAGCATTATGAGATACAAAATGAACGCATGCACAGGCCACTAGGGCATCAAACAAATATAAGTATTTGCGACTGCTCAGGCCAAATATGCATCTTGGCACGTCCGTTTTAGGGAGACAAAAAGACACATACCAAAAGATGATTAAGCTTCACTGCATCGCAAAAGCACTGCGCTAAAGCCAGCGTGAGCAGAAGAGCATTACATGATACGAAACGAACGCATGCACAGGCCAATTGTGCATCAAACAAATATAAGCATTTGCGACTGCTCAAGCCAAATATGCATCTTGGCACGTCCGTTTCAGAGAGACAAAAAGACAATTACCGAAAGATGACTAAGCTTCACTGCATTGCGAAATTCACAGCGGTAAAGCCAGCGTGAGCGGATAAGCATTACATGATACGAAATGAACGCAAGAACAGGCCACTTGTGCATCAAACAAATATAAGCATTTGCGACTGCACAGGCCAATTATGCGTCTTGGCACGTCCCTTTCTGGCAAACAAAAGGACAAATACTTATATATGATCAAGCTTCACTGCATCGCGAAAGCACTGCGGTAAAGCCACCGTGAGCAGAAAAGCATTACATGATACGAAATTAACGCATGCACAGGCCACTTTTGCATCAAACAAATATAAGCATTCGCGACTGCTCAGGCCAAATATGCATCTTGGCACGTCCGTTTCAGGCAAACAAAAGGACAAATACTAAAATATCATCAAGCTTCACTGCATCGAAACAGCACTGCGGTAAAGCCAGCATGAGCAGAAGAGCATTACATGATACGAAATGAACGCATGCACAAGCCACTTGTGCATCAAACAAATATAAGCATTTGCGACTGCTCGAGCCAAATACGCATCTTGGCACGTCCGTTTCAGGCAAACAAAAAGACAAATACTTAAATTTATTCAAGCTTCACTGCATCGCGAAAGCACTGCGGTAAAGCCAGCGTGAGCAGAAGAGCATTACATGATACGAAATGAACGCATACACAGGCCACTTGTGCATCAAACAAATATATACTCGGTCCGCTTCTCTTCCTTGTGTTTATTAATGATATTTCGGATACAATTAGGTGTCGTATTAGAATGTTTGCTGATGACTGTGTGTTGCATACTGAATTGACCGACCAAACGGATTCCACCCAGCTTCAGGATGACCTTAATCACGTGGAGGCATGGTGTAAAAATAATGACATGGTATTAAACACGAATAAATGTGTTCACGTCAGTTTCACCAAAAAGGTTAATAGATTTACAAATCAGTACATCTTAAACAATGAAGTTATTAGGTATGAACACAAATATAAGTATTTGGGTGTCACGCTTTCTGAGGATGGGGGATGGTCTGAGCACATTGGCAGTGTTGTAAGTAGAGCGGGAAAAGCCCTAGGCTTTTTACAAAGAAATCTTAAACATGTAACCAAGGAAGTTAAACAGGCCGCATATTATGCCTATGTGAGACCAATACTAGAATACGCCTGTCCTGTGTGGGATCCGTTTAACAAAATACATATTCATGAATTAGAGCGCATTCAGTCGATGGCAGCAAGATTTGTTCTGGGAAAATATGGCCGAACTGAAAGCTCCCGTTGTATGAAAAGAGAACTTAATTGGCAATACTTACAAGATCGAAGACGTAATCTAAGATTAAAACTATTTTATTCGATATATAACAATAAAACGGGCATTAATGCTTCAGATTATTTAAAAAAAGCGTATTATCAATCCTCCCGTCATGATCACAAATTTAAAGTACGGCCATACAACCCCAGAACGGATCTTTTTAAGCATTCTTTTTTTCCGCAATCCATTGTTGAATGGAACACGTTACCAGCCGATGTAGTTGGCCGCAAGACTGCGGATTCATTTTATGAGGCTCTGTGCCCCCCGCAATAATGCCTAAGTGGCGCTGCGGGATTTGTTTCAAATAAAATAAAAAAAAAATAAGCATTTGCGACTGCTCAGGCCAATTATGCATCTTGGCACGTCCGTTTCAGGCAAACAAAAAGACAAATACTTAAATTTATTCAAGCTTCACTGCATCGCGAAAGCACTGCGGTAAAGCCAGCGTGAGCAGAAGAGCATTACATGATACGAAATGAACGCATACACAGGCCACTTGTGCATCAAACAAATATAAGCATTTGCGACTGCTAAGGCCAAATATACATCTTGGCACGTCCGTTTCAGGGAGACAAAAAGACAGTTACCGAAAGATGACTAAGCTTCACTGCATCGCGAAATTCACTGCGGTAAAGCCAGCGTGAGCAGAAAAGCATTACATGATACGAAATGAGATCAAGAAAGGCCACATGTGCATCAAACAAATATAAGCATTTGCGACTGCACAGGCCAAATATGCATCTTTGCACGTCCCATTCTGGCAAACAAAAGGACAAATACCTATATATGATTAAGCTTCACAAAAGCACTGCGGTAAAGCCAGCTTGAGCACAAGAGCATTACATCATACGAAATGAACGCAAGCCCACGCCACTTGTGCATCAAAAATATAAGTATTAGCGACTGCTCAGGCCAATATGCATCTTGGCACGTCCATTTCAGGGAGATAAAAAGACACATACCAAAAGATGATTAAGCTTCACTGCATCGCAAAAGCACTGCGCTAAAGCCAGCGTGAGCAGAAGAGCATTACATGATACGAAACGAACGCATGCAGAGGCCACTTGTGCATCAAACAAATATAAGCATTTGCGACTGCTCAGGCCAAATATGCATCTTGGCACGTCCGTTTCAGAGAGACAAAAAGACAATTACCGAAAGATGACTAAGCTTCACTGCATTGCGAAATTCACAGCGGTAAAGCCAGCGTGAGCGGAAAAGCATTACATGATACGAAATGAACGCAAGAACAGGCCACTTGTGCATCAAACAAATATAAGCATTTGCGACTGCACAGGCCAAATATGCATCTTGGCACGTCCCTTTCTGGCAAACAAAAGGACAAATACTTATATATGATTAAGCTTCACTGCATCACAAAAGCACTGCGGTAAAGCCAGCTTGAGCACAAGAGCATTACATCATACGAAATGAACGCAAGCCCACGCCACTTGTGCATCAAAAAATATAAGTATTAGCGACTGCTCAGGCCAATATGCATCTTGGCACGTCCATTTCAGGGAGATAAAAAGACACATACCAAAAGATGATTAAGCTTCACTGCATCGCAAAAGCACTGCGCTAAAGCCAGCGTGAGCAGAAGAGCATTACATGATACGAAACGAACGCATGCACAGGCCACTTGTGCATCAAACAAATATAAGCATTTGCGACTGCTCAAGCCAAATATGCATCTTGGCACGTCCGTTTCAGAGAGACAAAAAGACAATTACCGAAAGATGACTAAGCTTCACTGCATTGCGAAATTCACAGCGGTAAAGCCAGCGTGAGCGGATAAGCATTACATGATACGAAATGAACGCAAGAACAGGCCACTTGTGCATCAAACAAATATAAGCATTTGCGACTGCACAGGCCAATTATGCGTCTTGGCACGTCCCTTTCTGGCAAACAAAAGGACAAATACTTATATATGATCAAGCTTCACTGCATTGCAAAAGCACTGCGGTAAAGCCAGCGTGAGCAGAAGAGCATTACAACATACGAAATGAACGCATGCACAGGCCACTTGTGCATCAAACAAATATAAGTATTTGCGACTGCTCAGGCCAAATATGCATCTTCGCACGTTCATTTCCGGGAGACAAAACTACAATTACCAAAAGCTGATTAGGCTTCACTGCATCGCCAAAGCACTGCGGTAAAACCAGCATGAGCAAAAGAGCATTCGATGAAACGAAATGAACGCATACACAGGCCACTTGTGCATAAAACAAATATAAACCTTTGCGACTGCTCAGGCCAAATATGCATCTTGGCACGTCCATTTCAGGCAAACAAAAGGACAAATACTTGAATTTGATCAAGCTTCACTGCATCGCAAAAGCACTGCGGTAATGCCAGCGTGAGCAGAAGAGCATTACATGATACGAAATGAACGCATGCACAGGCCACTTGTGCATCAAACAAATATAAGCATTTGCGACTGCTCAGGCCAAATATGCATCTTGGCACGTCCGTTTCAGGGAGACAAAAAGACAGTTACCGAAAGATGACTAAGCTTCACTGCATCGCGAAATTCACTGCGGTAAAGCCAGCGTGAGCAGAAAAGCATTACATGATACGAAATGAGATCAAGAAAGGCCACTTGAGCATCAAACAAATATAAGCATTTGCGACTGCACAGGCCAAATATGCATCTTGGCACGTTCGTTTCTGGCAAACAAAAGGACAAATACTTGAATTTGATCAAGCTTCACTGCATCGCAAAAGCACTGCGGTAATGCCAGCGTGAGCAGAAGAGCATTACATGATACGAAATGAACGCATGCACAGGCCACTTGTGCATCAAACAAATATAAGCATTTGCGACTGCTCAGGCCAAATATGCATCATGGCACGTCCGTTTCAGGGAGACAAAAAGACAGTTACCGAAAGATGACTAAGCTTCACTGCATCGCGAAATTCACTGCGGTAAAGCCAGCGTGAGCAGAAAAGCATTACATGATACGAAATGAGATCAAGAAAGGCCACTTGAGCATCAAACAAATATAAGCATTTGCGACTGCACAGGCCAAATATGCATCTTGGCACGTTCGTTTCTGGCAAACAAAAGGGCAAATACTTAAATATGATCAAGCTTCACTGCATTGCAAAAGCACTACGGTAAAGCCAGCGTGAGCAGAAGAGCATTACAAGATACGAAATGAACGCATGCACAGGCCACTAGGGCATCAAACAAATATAAGTATTTGCGACTGCTCAGGCCAAATATGCATCTTGGCACGTCCGTTTTAGGGAGACAAAAAGACAATTACCAAAAAATTATTAAGCTTGACTGGATCGAAAAAGCACTGTGGTAAAGCCAGCGTGAACAGAAGAGCATTACATGATACGAAATGAACGCATGCACAAGCCACCTGTGCATCAAACAAATATAAGCATTTGCGACTGCTCGGGCCAAATATGCATCTTGGCACGTCCGTTTCAGGCAAACAAAAAGACAAATACTTAAATTTATTCAAGCTTCACTGCATCGAAACAGCACTGCGGTAATGCCAGCGTGAGCAGAAGAGCATTACATGATACGAATTGAACGCATGCACAGGCCACTTGTGCATGAAACAATTATAAACATTTGCGACTGCTCAGGCTAAATATGCATCTTGGCACGTCCGTTTCAGGCAAACAAAAGGACAAATACTAAAATATGATCAAGCTTCACTGCATCGCGAAAGCACTGCGGTAAAGCCAGCGTGAGCACAATAGCATTACTTGATACGAAATCAACGCATGCCCACGCCACTTGTGCATCAAACAAATATAAGTATTTGCGACTGCTCAGGCCAAATATGCATCTTCGCACGTCCGTTTTAGGGAGACAAAAAGACAATTACAAAAATATATTAAGCTTCACAGGATCGAAAAAGCACTGCGGTAAAGCCAGCGTGAACAGAAGAGCATTACATGATACGAAATGAACGCATGCACAGGCCACCTGTGCATCAAATATAGGCATTTGCGACTGCTCAGGCCAAATATGCATCTTGGCACGTCCGTTTCAGAGAGACAAAAAGACAATTACCAAAAGACGATTAAGCTTCACTGCATCACAAAAGCACTGTGGTAAAGCCAACATGAGCAGAAGAGCGATACATGATACGAAATCAACGCAAGCACAGGCCACTTGTGCATAAAAAAATATAGGCATTTGCGACTGCTCAGGCCAAATATGCATCTTAGCACGTCCGTTTCAGGGAGACAATAAGACAATTACGGAAAGATGCCTAAGCTTCACTGCATCGCGAAATTCACTGCGGTAAAGCCAGCGTGAGCAGAAAAGCATTACATGATACGAAATGAACGCAAGAACAGGCCACTTGTGCATCAAACAAATATAAGCATTTGCGACTGCACAGGCCAAATATGCATCTTGGCATGTCCGTTTCTGGCAAACAAAAGGACAAATACTTAAATATGATCAAGCTTCACTGCATTGCAAAAATACTACGGTAAAGCCAGCGTGAGCAGAAGAGCATTACAAGATACGAATTGAACGCATGCACAGGCCACTTGTGCATCAAAAAAATATAAGTATTAGCGACTGCTCAGGCCAATATGCATCTTGGCACGTCCATTTCAGGGAGATAAAAAGACACATACCAAAAGATGATTAAGCTTCACTGCATCGCAAAAGCACTGCGCTAAAGCCAGCGTGAGCAGAAGAGCATTACATGATACGAAACGAACGCATGCACAGGCCACTTGTGCATCAAACAAATATAAGCATTTGCGACTGCTCAAGCCAAATATGCATCTTGGCACGTCCGTTTCAGAGAGACAAAAAGACAATTACCGAAAGATGACTAAGCTTCACTGCATTGCGAAATTCACAGCGGTAAAGCCAGCGTGAGCGGATAAGCATTACATGATACGAAATGAACGCAAGAACAGGCCACTTGTGCATCAAACAAATATAAGCATTTGCGACTGCACAGGCCAATTATGCGTCTTGGCACGTCCCATTCTGGCAAACAAAAGGACAAATACTTATATATGATCAAGCTTCACTGCATTGCAAAAGCACTGCGGTAAAGCCAGCGTGAGCAGAAGAGCATTACAACATACGAAATGAACGCATGCACAGGCCACTTGTGCATCAAACAAATATAAGTATTTGCGACTGCTCAGGCCAAATATGCATCTTCGCACGTTCATTTCCGGGAGACAAAACTACAATTACCAAAAGCTGATTAGGCTTCACTGCATCGCCAAAGCACTGCGGTAAAACCAGCATGAGCAAAAGAGCATTCGATGAAACGAAATGAACGCATACACAGGCCACTTGTGCATCAAACAAATATAAACCTTTGCGACTGCTCAGGCCAAATATGCATCTTGGCATGTTCGTCTCAGACAAACGAAAAGACAAATACTAAAATATGATCAAGCTTCACTGCATCGAAAAAGCACTGCGGTAAAGCCAGCGTGAGCAGAAGAGCATTAGATGATACGAAATGAACGCAAGCCCAGGCCACTTGCGCATCTAACAAAGATAGGCATTTGCGGCTGCTCAAGCCAAATATGCATCTTGGCACGTCCATTTCAGGCAAACAAAAGGACAAATACTTAATTTGATCAAGCTTCACTGCATCGCAAAAGCACTGCGGTAATGCCAGCGTGAGCAGAAGAGCATTACATGATACGAAATGAACGCATGCACAGGCCACTTGTGCATCAAACAAATATAAGCATTTGCGACTGCTCAGGCCAAATATGCATCTTGGCACGTCCGTTTCAGGGAGACAAAAAGACAGTTACCGAAAGATGACTAAGCTTCACTGCATCGCGAAATTCACTGCGGTAAAGCCAGCGTGAGCAGAAAAGCATTACATGATACGAAATGAGATCAAGAAAGGCCACTTGAGCATCAAACAAATATAAGCATTTGCAACTGCACAGGCCAAATATGCATCTTGGCACGTTCGTTTCTGGCAAACAAAAGGACAAATACTTAAATATGATCAAGCTTCACTGCATTGCAAAAGCACTACGGTAAAGCCAGCGTGAGCAGAAGAGCATTACAAGATACGAAATGAACGCATGCACAGGCCACTAGGGCATCAAACAAATATAAGTATTTGCGACTGCTCAGGCCAAATATGCATCTTGGCACGTCCGTTTCAGGCAAACAAAAAGACAAATACTTAAATTTATTCAAGCTTCACTGCATCGAAACAGCACTGCGGTAATGCCAGCGTGAGCAGAAGAGCATTACATGATACGAATTGAACGCATGCACAGGCCACTTGTGCATGAAACAATTATAAGCATTTGCGACTGCTCAGGCTAAATATGCATCTTGGCACGTCCGTTTCAGGCAAACAAAAGGACAAATACTAAAATATGATCAAGCTTCACTGCATCGCGAAAGCACTGCGGTAAAGCCAGCGTGAGCACAATAGCATTACTTGATACGAAATGAACGCATGCCCACGCCACTTGTGCATCAAACAAATATAAGTATTTGCGACTGCTCAGGCCAAATATGCATCTTCGCACGTCCGTTTTAGGGAGACAAAAAGACAATTACGAAAAATATATTAAGCTTCACAGGATCGAAAAAGCACTGCGGTAAAGCCAGCGTGAACAGAAGAGCATTACATGATACGAAATGAACGCATGCACAGGCCACCTGTGCATCAAATATAGGCATTTGCGACTGCTCAGGCCAAATATGCATCTTGGCACGTCCGTTTCAGAGAGACAAAAAGACAATTACCAAAAGACGATTAAGCTTCACTGCATCACAAAAGCACTGTGGTAAAGCCAACATGAGCAGAAGAGCAATACATGATACGAAATCAACGCAAGCACAGGCCACTTGTGCATAAAAAAATATAGGCATTTGCGACTGCTCAGGCCAAATATGCATCTTAGCACGTCCGTTTCAGGGAGACAATAAGACAATTACGGAAAGATGCCTAAGCTTCACTGCATCGCGAAATTCACTGCGGTAAAGCCAGCGTGAGCAGAAAAGCATTACATGATACGAAATGAACGCAAGAACAGGCCACTTGTGCATCAAACAAATATAAGCATTTGCGACTGCACAGGCCAAATATGCATCTTGGCATGTCCGTTTCTGGCAAACAAAAGGACAAATACTTAAATATGATCAAGCTTCACTGCATTGCAAAAACACTACGGTAAAGCCAGCGTGAGCAGAAGAGCATTACAAGATACGAATTGAACGCATGCACAGGCCACTTGTGCATCAAAAAAATATAAGTATTAGCGACTGCTCAGGCCAATATGCATCTTGGCACGTCCATTTCAGGGAGATAAAAAGACACATACCAAAAGATGATTAAGCTTCACTGCATCGCAAAAGCACTGCGCTAAAGCCAGCGTGAGCAGAAGAGCATTACATGATACGAAACGAACGCATGCACAGGCCACTTGTGCATCAAACAAATATAAGCATTTGCGACTGCTCAAGCCAAATATGCATCTTGGCACGTCCGTTTCAGAGAGACAAAAAGACAATTACCGAAAGATGACTAAGCTTCACTGCATTGCGAAATTCACAGCGGTAAAGCCAGCGTGAGCGGATAAGCATTACATGATACGAAA
The DNA here is from genome assembly GCF_043290135.1 of Rhipicephalus microplus. Lineage (NCBI taxonomy): Eukaryota > Metazoa > Arthropoda > Arachnida > Ixodida > Ixodidae > Rhipicephalus > Rhipicephalus microplus. Next base: position 545,888 of record NW_027464702.1, on the reverse strand, counting down.
TGAACGCAAGAACAGGCCACTTGTGCATCAAACAAATATAAGCATTTGCGACTGCACAGGCCAATTATGCGTCTTGGCACGTCCCTTTCTGGCAAACAAAAGGACAAATACTTATATATGATCAAGCTTCACTGCATTGCAAAAGCACTGCGGTAAAGCCAGCGTGAGCAGAAGAGCATTACAACATACGAAATGAACGCATGCACAGGCCACTTGTGCATCAAACAAATATAAGTATTTGCGACTGCTCAGGCCAAATATGCATCTTCGCACGTTCATTTCCGGGAGACAAAACTACAATTACCAAAAGCTGATTAGGCTTCACTGCATCGCCAAAGCACTGCGGTAAAACCAGCATGAGCAAAAGAGCATTCGATGAAACGAAATGAACGCATACACAGGCCACTTGTGCATCAAACAAATATAAACCTTTGCGACTGCTCAGGCCAAATATGCATCTTGGCATGTTCGTCTCAGACAAACGAAAAGACAAATACTAAAATATGATCAAGCTTCACTGCATCGAAAAAGCACTGCGGTAAAGCCAGCGTGAGCAGAAGAGCATTAGATGATACGAAATGAACGCAAGCCCAGGCCACTTGCGCATCTAACAAAGATAGGCATTTGCGGCTGCTCAAGCCAAATATGCATCTTGGCACGTCCATTTCAGGCAAACAAAAGGACAAATACTTGAATTTGATCAAGCTTCACTGCATCGCAAAAGCACTGCGGTAATGCCAGCGTGAGCAGAAGAGCATTACATGATACGAAATGAACGCATGCACAGGCCACTTGTGCATCAAACAAATATAAGCATTTGCGACTGCTCAGGCCAAATATGCATCTTGGCACGTCCGTTTCAGGGAGACAAAAAGACAGTTACCGAAAGATGACTAAGCTTCACTGCATCGCGAAATTCACTGCGGTAAAGCCAGCGTGAGCAGAAAAGCATTACATGATACGAAATGAGATCAAGAAAGGCCACTTGAGCATCAAACAAATATAAGCATTTGCGACTGCACAGGCCAAATATGCATCTTGGCACGTTCGTTTCTGGCAAACAAAAGGACAAATACTTAAATATGATCAAGCTTCACTGCATTGCAAAAGCACTACGGTAAAGCCAGCGTGAGCAGAAGAGCATTATGAGATACGAAATGAACGCATGCACAGGCCACTAGGGCATCAAACAAATATAAGTATTTGCGACTGCTCAGGCCAAATATGCATCTTGGCACGTCCGTTTTAGGGAGACAAAAAGATAATTACCAAAAAATTATTAAGCTTGACTGGATCGAAAAAGCACTGTGGTAAAGCCAGCGTGAACAGAAGAGCATTACATGATACGAAATGAACGCATGCACAAGCCACCTGTGCATCAAACAAATATAAGCATTTGCGACTGCTCGGGCCAAATATGCATCTTGGCACGTCCGTTTCAGGCAAACAAAAAGACAAATACTTAAATTTATTCAAGCTTCACTGCATCGAAACAGCACTGCGGTAATGCCAGCGTGAGCAGAAGAGCATTACATGATACGAATTGAACGCATGCACAGGCCACTTGTGCATGAAACAATTATAAGCATTTGCGACTGCTCAGGCTAAATATGCATCTTGGCACGTCCGTTTCAGGCAAACAAAAGGACAAATACTAAAATATGATCAAGCTTCACTGCATCGCGAAAGCACTGCGGTAAAGCCAGCGTGAGCACAATAGCATTACTTGATACGAAATGAACGCATGCCCACGCCACTTGTGCATCAAACAAATATAAGTATTTGCGACTGCTCAGGCCAAATATGCATCTTCGCACGTCCGTTTTAGGGAGACAAAAAGACAATTACGAAAAATATATTAAGCTTCACAGGATCGAAAAAGCACTGCGGTAAAGCCAGCGTGAACAGAAGAGCATTACATGATACGAAATGAACGCATGCACAGGCCACCTGTGCATCAAATATAGGCATTTGCGACTGCTCAGGCCAAATATGCATCTTGGCACGTCCGTTTCAGAGAGACAAAAAGACAATTACCAAAAGACGATTAAGCTTCACTGCATCACAAAAGCACTGTGGTAAAGCCAACATGAGCAGAAGAGCAATACATGATACGAAATCACCGCAAGCACAGGCCACTTGTGCATAAAAAAATATAGGCATTTGCGACTGCTCAGGCCAAATATGCATCTTAGCACGTCCGTTTCAGGGAGACAATAAGACAATTACGGAAAGATGCCTAAGCTTCACTGCATAGCGAAATTCACTGCGGTAAAGCCAGCGTGAGCAGAAAAGCATTACATGATACGAAATGAACGCAAGAACAGGCCACTTGTGCATCAAACAAATATAAGCATTTGCGACTGCACAGGCCAAATATGCATCTTGGCATGTCCGTTTCTGGCAAACAAAAGTACAAATACTTAAATATGATCAAGCTTCACTGCATTGCAAAAACGCTACGGTAAAGCCAGCGTGAGCAGAAGAGCATTACAAGATACGAATTGAACGCATGCACAGGCCACTTGTGCATCAAACAAATTTAAGTATTTGCGACTGCTCAGGCCAAATATGCATCTTGGCACATCCGTTTTAGGGAGACAAAAAGACAATTACCAAAAATTATTAAGCTTCACTGGATCGAAAAAGCACTGCGGTAAAGCCAGCGTGAACAGAAGAGTATTACATGATACGAAATGAACGCATGCACAAGCCACTTGTGCATCAAACAAATATAAGCGTTTGCGACTGCTTGGGCCCAATATGCATCTTGGCATGTCCGTTTCATGGAGACAAAAAGACAATTACCAAAACATGATTAGGCTTCACTGCATCGCGAAAGCACTGCGGTAGAGCCACCGTGAGCAGAAAAGCATTATATGATACGAAATTAACGCATGCACAGGCCACTTTTGCATCAAACAAATATAAGCATTTGCGACTGCCCAGGCCAAATATGCATCTTGGCACGTTCGTTTCAGGCAAACAAAAGGACAAATACTTAAATATGATCAAGCTTCACTGCATCACAAAAGCACTGCGGTAAAGCCAGCGTGAGCAGAAGAGCATTACAACATACGAAATGAACGCATGCACAGGCCACTTGTGCATAAACAAATATAAGTATTTGCGACTGCTCAGGCCAAATATGCATCTTGGCACGTTCATTTCAGGGAGACAAAACTACAATTACCAAAAGCTGATTAGGCTTCACTGCATCGCCAAAGCACTGCGGTAAAACCAGCATGAGCAGAAGAGCATTCGATGATACGAAATGAACGCATACACAGGCCACCTGTGCATCAAACAAATATAAGCATTTGCGACTGCTCAGGCCAAATAACCATCTTGGCATGCCCGTCTCAGACAAACGAAAAGACAAATACTAAAATATGATCAAGCTTCACTGCATCGAAAAAGCACTGCAGTAAAGCCAGCGTGAGCAGAAGAGCATTAGATGATACGAAGTGAACGCAAGCACAGGCCACTTGCGCATCAAACAAAGATAGGCATTTGCGGCTGCTCAAGCCAAATATGCATCTTGGCACGTCCATTTCAGGCAAACAAAAGGACAAATACTTAAATTTGATCAAGCTTCACTGCATCGCAAAAGCACTGCGGTGATGCCAGCGTGAGCAGAAGAGCATTACATGATACGAAATGAACGCATGCACACGCCACTTGTGCATCAAACAAATATAAGCATTTGCGACTGCTCAGGCCAAATATGCATCTTGGCACGTCCGTTTCATGGAGACAAAAAAACAATTACCAAGAAATGATTAGGCTTCACTGCATTGAAAAAGCACTGCGGTAAAGCCAGCTTGAGCAGAAGAGCACTACATGATACAAAATGAACGCATGCCCAGGCCACTTGTGCATCAAACAAATATAAGCATTTGCGACTGCACAGGCCAAATATGCATCTTGGCACGCCCGCTTCAGGCAAACAAAAGGACAAATACTTAAATATGATCAAGCTTCACTGCATCACAAAAGCACTGCGATAAAACCAGCTTGAGCAAATAGCATTCCATGATACGAAATGAACGCATGCACAGGCCACTTGTGCATCAAACAAATATAAGCATTTGCGACTGCTCAGGCCAAATATGAATCTTGGCACGTCCGTTTCATGGAGACAAAAAGACAATTACCAAAAGATGATTAAGCTTCACTGCATCGCGAAAGCACTGCGGTAAAGCCACCGTGAGCAGAAAAGCATTACATGATACGAAATTACCGCATGCACAGGCCACTTTTGCATCAAACAAATATAAGCATTCGCGACTGCTCAGGCCAAATATGCATCTTGGCACGTCCGTTTCAGGCAAACAAAAGGACAAATACTAAAATATCATCAAGCTTCACTGCATCGAAACAGCACTGCGGTAAAGCCAGCATGAGCAGAAGAGCACTACATGATACGAAATTACCGCATGCACAGGCCACTTTTGCATCAAACAAATATAAGCATTCGCGACTGCTCAGGCCAAATATGCATCTTGGCACGTCCGTTTCAGGCAAACAAAAGGACAAATACTAAAATATCATCAAGCTTCACTGCATCGAAACAGCACTGCGGTAAAGCCAGCATGAGCAGAAGAGCATTACTTGATACGAAATGAACGCATACACAGGCCACTTGTGCATCAATCAAATATAAGCATTTGCGACTGCTCAGGCCAAATATGCATCTTGACATGTCCGTTTCAGGGAGACAAAAAAACAATTACCAAGAGATGATTAGGCTTCACTGCATTGCGAAAGAACTGCAGTAAACTAGCGAGAGAACAAGAGCATTACTTAATACGAAATGAACGCATGCCCACGCCACTTGTGCATCAAACAAATATAAGCATTTGCGACTGCACAGGCCAAATATGCATCTTGGCACGTCTGTTTCTGGCAAACAAAACGACAAATACTTAAATATGATCAAGCTTCACTGCATTGCAAAAGCACTGTGGAAATGCCAGCGTTAGCAAAAGAGCAATACAAGATACGAAATGAACGCATGCACAGGCCATTTGTGCATCAAACAAATATAAGCATTTGCGACTGCTCAGGCCAAATATGCATCTTGGCACGTCCGTTTCAGGGAGACAAAAAGACAGTTACCGAAAGATGACTAAGCTTCACTGCATCGCGAAATTCACTGCGGTAAAGCCAGCATGAGCAAAAAAGCATTACATGATACGAAATGACTGCAAGAACAGGCCACTTGTGCATCAAACAAATATAAGCATTTGCGACTGCTCAGGCCAAATATGCATCTTGGCACGTCCGTTTCAGGGAGACAAAAAGCCAGTTACCGAAAGATGACTAAGCTTCACTGCATCGCGAAATTCACTGCGGTAAAGCCAGCGTGAGCAAAAAAGCATTACATGATACGAAATGACTGCAAGAACAGGCCACTTGTGCATCAAACAAACATAAGCATTTGCGACTGCTCAGGCCAAATATGCATCTTGGCACGTCCGTTTTAGGGAGACAAAAAGACAATTACCAAAAAATATTAAGCTTCACTGGATCGAAAAAGCACTGCGGTAAAACCAGCGTGAACAGAAGAGCATTACATGATACAAAATGAACGCATGCACAAGCCACTTGTGCATCAAACAAATATAAGCATTTGCGACTGCTCGGGCCTAATATGCAACTTGGCACGTTTGTTTCAGGGAGACAAAACTACAATTACCAAAAGCTGATTAAGCTTCACTCCATCTCCAAAGCACTGCGGTAAAACCAGCATGAGCAGAAGAGCATTACATGATACGAAATGAACGCATGCACAGGCCACTTGTGCATCAAACAAATATAAGCATTTGCGACTGCTCAGGCCAAATATGCATCTTGGCACGTCCGTTTCAGGGAGACAAAAAGACAGTTACCGAAAGATGACTAAGCTTCACTGGATTGAAAAAGCACTGTGGTAAAGCCAGCGTGAACAGAAGAGCATTACATGATACGAAATGAACGCATGCACAAGCCTCTTGTGCATCAAACAAATTTAAGCATTTGCGACTGCTCGGGCCAAATACGCATCTTGGCACGTCCGTTTCAGGCAAACAAAAAGACAAATACTAAAATTTATTCAAGCTTCACTGCATCGCAAAAGCACTGCGGTAATGCCAGCGTGAGCAGAAGAGCATTACATGATACGAATTGAACGCATGCACAGGCCACTTGTGCATGAAACAATTCTAAGCATTTGCGACTGCTCAAGCTAAATATGCATCTTGGCACGTCCGTTTCAGGCAAACAAAAGGACAAATACTAAAATATGATCAAGCTTCACTGCATCGAAAAAGCACTGCGGTAAAGCCAGCTTGAGCAGAAGAGCATTACATGATACGAATTGAACGCAGGCCAAGGCCACTTGCGCATCAAACAAATATAGGCATTTGCGACTGCTCAAGCCAAATATGCATCTTGGCACGTCCGTTTCAGGCAAACAAAAGGACAAATACTTAAATATGATCAAGCTTCACTGCATCGCAAAAGTACTGCGGTTAAGCCAGCGTGAGCTAAGAGCATTACATGAAACGAAATGAACGCATGCACACGCCACTTGTGCATCAAACAAATATAAGCATTTGCGACAGCTCAGGCCAAATATGCATCTTGGCACGTCCATTTCAGAGAGACAAAAAGACAATTAGGAAAAGACGATTAAGCTTCACTGCATCACGAAAGCACTGTGGTAAAGCCAACATGAGCAGAAGAGCAATACGTGATACGAAATGAACGCATACACAGGCCACCTGTGCATCAAACAAATATAAGCATTTGCGACTGCTCAGGCCAAATAACCATCTTGGCATGTCCGTCTCAGACAAACGAAAAGACAAATACTAAAATATGATCAAGCTTCACTGCATCGAAAAAGCACTGCAGTAAAGCCAGCGTGAGCAGAAGAGCATTAGATGATACGAAGTGAACGCAAGCACAGGCCACTTGCGCATCAAACAAAGATAGGCATTTGCGGCTGCTCAAGCCAAATATGCATCTTGGCACGTCCATTTCAGGCAAACAAAAGGACAAATACTTAAATTTGATCAAGCTTCACTGCATCGCAAAAGCACTGCGATGATGCCAGCGTGAGCAGAAGAGCATTACATGATACGAAATGAACGCATGCACAGGCCACTTGTGCATCAAACAAATATAAGCATTTGCGACTGCTCAGGCCAAATATGCATCTTGGCACGTCCGTTTCAGGGAGACAAAAAGACAGTTACCGAAAGATGACTAAGCTTCACTGCATCGCGAAATTCACTGCGGTAAAGCCAGCGTGAGCAGAAAAGCATTACATGATACGAAATGAGATCAAGAAGGGCCACTTGAGCATCAAACAAATATAAGCATTTGCGACTGCACAGGCCAAATATGCATCTTGGCACGTTCGTTTCTGGCAAACAAAAGGACAAATACTTAAATATGATCAAGCTTCACTGCATTGCAAAAGCACTACGGTAAAGCCAGCGTGAGCAGAAGAGCATTACAAGATACGAAATGAACGCATGCACAGGCCACTAGGGCATCAAACAAATATAAGTATTTGCGACTGCTCAGGCCAAATATGCATCTTGGCACGTCCGTTTTAGGGAGACAAAAAGACAATTACCAAAAAATTGTTAAGCTTGACTGGATCGAAAAAGCACTGTGGTAAAGCCAGCGTGAACAGAAGAGCATTACATGATACGAAATGAACGCATGCACAAGCCACCGGTGCATCAAACAAATATAAGCATTTGCGACTGCTCGGGCCAAATATGCATCTTGGCACGTCCGTTTGAGGCAATTAAAAAGACAAATACTTAAATTTATTCAAGCTTCACTGCATCGAAACAGCACTGCGGTAATGCCAGCGTGAGCAGAAGAGCATTACATGATACGAATTGAACGCATGCACAGGCCACTTGTGCATGAAACAATTATAAGCATTTGCGACTGCTCAGGCTAAATATGCATCTTGGCACGTCCGTTTCAGGCAAACAAAAGGACAAATACTAAAATATGATCAAGCTTCACTGCATCGCGAAAGCACTGCGGTAAAGCCAGCGTGAGCACAATAGCATTACTTGATACGAAATGAACGCATGCCCACGCCACTTGTGCATCAAACAAATATAAGTATTTGCGACTGCTCAGGCCAAATATGCATCTTCGCACGTCCGTTTTAGGGAGACAAAAAGACAATTACGAAAAATATATTAAGCTTCACAGGATCGAAAAAGCACTCCGGTAAAGCCAGCGTGAACAGAAGAGCATTACATGATACGAAATGAACGCATGCACAGGCCACCTGTGCATCAAACAAATATAGGCATTTGCGACTGCTCAGGCCAAATATGCATCTTGGCACGTCCGTTTCAGAGAGACAAAAAGACAATTACCAAAAGACGATTAAGCTTCACTGCATCACAAAAGCACTGTGGTAAAGCCAACATGAGCAGAAGAGCAATACATGATACGAAATCAACGCAAGCACAGGCCACTTGTGCATAAAAAATATAGGCATTTGCGACTGCTCAGGTCAAATATGCATCTTAGCACGTCCGTTTCAGGGAGACAATAAGACAATTACGGAAAGATGCCTAAGCTTCACTGCATCGCGAAATTCACTGCGGTAAAGCCAGCGTGAGCAGAAGAGCATTACAAGATACGAATTGAACGCATGCACAGGCCACTTGTGCATCAAACAAATTTAAGTATTTGCGACTGCTCAGGCCAAATATGCATCTTGGCACATCCGTTTTAGGGAGACAAAAGACAATTACCAAAAAATTATTAAGCTTCACTGGATCGAAAAAGCACTGCGGTAAAGCCAGCGTGAACAGAAGAGTATTACATGATACGAAATGAACGCATGCACAAGCCACTTCTGCATCAAACAAATATAAGCGTTTGCGACTGCTTGGGCCCAATATGCATCTTGGCATGTCCGTTTCATGGAGACAAAAAGACAATTACCAAAACATGATTAGGCTTCACTGCATCGCGAAAGCACTGCGGTAGAGCCACCGTGAGCAGAAAAGCATTATATGATACGAAATTAACGCATGCACAGGCCACTTTTGCATCAAACAAATATAAGCATTTGCGACTGCCCAGGCCAAATATGCAGCTTGGCACGTCCGTTTCAGGCAAACAAAAAGACAAATACTAAAATTTATTCAAGCTTCACTGCATCGCAAAAGCACTGCGGTAATGCCAGCGTGAGCAGAAGAGCATTACATGATACGAATTGAACGCATGCACAGGCCACTTGTGCATGAAACAATTCTAAGCATTTGCGACTGCTCAAGCTAAATATGCATCTTGGCACGTCCGTTTCAGGCAAACAAAAGGACAAATACTAAAATATGATCAAGCTTCACTGCATCGAAAAAGCACTGCGGTAAAGCCAGCTTGAGCAGAAGAGCATTACATGATACGAATTGAACGCAGGCCAAGGCCACTTGCGCATCAAACAAATATAGGCATTTGCGACTGCTCAAGCCAAATATGCATCTTGGCACGTCCGTTTCAGGCAAACAAAAGGACAAATACTTAAATATGATCAAGCTTCACTGCATCGCAAAAGTACTGCGGTTAAGCCAGCGTGAGCTAAGAGCATTACATGAAACGAAATGAACGCATGCACACGCCACTTGTGCATCAAACAAATATAAGCATTTGCGACAGCTCATGCCAAATATGCATCTTGGCACGTCCATTTCAGAGAGACAAAAAGTCAATTACGAAAAGACGATTAAGCTTCACTGCATCACGAAAGCACTGTGGTAAAGCCAACATGAGCAGAAGAGCAATACGTGATACGAAATGAACGCATGCACAAGCCACTTGTGCATCAAACAAATATAAGCATTTGCGACTGCTCGGGCCAAATATGCAAGTTGGCACGTTCGTTTCAGGGAGACAAAACTACAATTACCAAAAGCTGATTAAGCTTCACTGCGTCGCCAAAGCACTGCGGTAAAACCAGCATGAGCAGAAGAGCATTCGATGATACGAAATGAACGCATACACAGGCCACCTGTGCATCAAACAAATATAAGCATTTGCGACTGCTCAGGCCAAATAACCATCTTGGCATGTCCGTCTCAGACAAACGAAAAGACAAATACTAAAATATGATCAAGTTTCACTGCATCGAAAAAGCACTGCAGTAAAGCCAGCGTGAGCAGAAGAGCATTAGATGATACGAAGTGAACGCAAGCACAGGCCACTTGCGCATCAAACAAAGATAGGCATTTGCGGCTGCTCAAGCCAAATATGCATCTTGGCACGTCCATTTCAGGCAAACAAAAGGACAAATACTTAAATTTGATCAAGCTTCACTGCATCGCAAAAGCACTGCGGTGATGCCAGCGTGAGCAGAAGAGCATTACATGATACGAAATGAACGCATGCACAGGCCACTTGTGCATCAAACAAATATAAGCATTTGCGACTGCTCAGGCCAAATATGCATCTTGGCACGTCCGTTTCAGGGAGACAAAAAGACAGTTACCGAAAGATGACTAAGCTTCACTGCATCGCGAAATTCACTGCGGTAAAGCCAGCGTGAGCAGAAAAGCATTACATGATACGAAATGAGATCAAGAAAGGCCACTTGAGCATCAAACAAATATAAGCATTTGCGACTGCAAAGGCCAAATATGCATCTTGGCACGTTCGTTTCTGGCAAACAAAAGGACAAATACTTAAATATGATCAAGCTTCACTGCATTGCAAAAGCACTACGGTAAAGCCAGCGTGAGCAGAAAAGCATTACAAGATACGAAATGAACGCATGCACAGGCCACTAGGGCATCAAACAAATATAAGTATTTGCGACTGCTCAGGCCAAATATGCATCTTGGCACGTCCGTTTTAGGGAGACAAAAAGACAATTACCAAAAAATTATTAAGCTTGACTGGATCGAAAAAGCACTGTGGTAAAGCCAGCGTGAACAGAAGAGCATTACATGATACGAAATGAACGCATGCACAAGCCACCTGTGCATCAAACAAATATAAGCATTTGCGACTGCTCGGGCCAAATATGCATCTTGGCACGTCCGTTTCAGGCAAACAAAAAGACAAATACTAAAATATGATCAAGCTTCACTGCATCGCGAAAGCACTGCGGTAAAGCCAGCGTGAGCACAATAGCATTATTTGATACGAAATGAACGCATGCCCACGCCACTTGTGCATCAAACAAATATAAGTATTTGCGACTGCTCAGGCCAAATATGCATCTTCGCACGTCCGTTTTAGGGAGACAAAAAGACAATTACGAAAAATATATTAGGCTTCACAGGATCGAAAAAGCACTGCGGTAAAGCCAGCGTGAACAGAAGAGCATTACATGATACGAAATGAACGCATGCACAGGCCACCTGTGCATCAAACAAATATAGGCATTTGCGACTGCTCAGGCCAATATGCATCTTGGCACGTCCGTTTCAGAGAGACAAAAAGAGAATTACCAAAAGACGATTAAGCTTCACTGCATCACAAAAGCACTGTGGTAAAGCCAACATGAGCAGAAGAGCAATACATGATACGAAATCAACGCAAGCACAGGCCACTTGTGCATAAAAAAATATAGGCATTTGCGACTGCTCAGGCCAAATATGCATCTTAGCACGTCCGTTTCAGGGAGACAATAAGACAATTACGGAAAGATGCCTAAGCTTCACTGCATCGCGAAATTCACTGCGGTAAAGCCAGCGTGAGCAGAAAAGCATTACATGATACGAAATGAACGCAAGAACAGGCCACTTGTGCATCAAACAAATATAAGCATTTGCGACTGCACAGGCCAAATATGCATCTTGGCATGTCCGTTTCTGGCAAATAAAAGGACAAATACTTAAATATGATCAAGCTTCACTGCATTGCAAAAACACTACGGTAAAGCCAGCGTGAGCAGAAGAGCATTACAAGATACGAATTGAACGCATGCACAGGCCACTTGTGCATCAAACAAATTTAAGTATTTGCGACTGCTCAGGCCAAATATGCATCTTGGCACATCCGTTTTAGGGAGACAAAAAGACAATTACCAAAAAATTATTAAGCTTCACTGGATCGAAAAAGCACTGCGGTAAAGCCAGCGTGAACAGAAGAGTATTACATGATACGAAATGAACGCATGCACAAGCCACCTGTGCATCAAACAAATATAAGCGTTTGCGACTGCTTGGGCCCAATATGCATCTTGGCATGTCCGTTTCATGGAGACAAAAAGACAATTACCAAAACATGATTAGGCTTCACTGCATCGCGAAAGCACTGCGGTAGAGCCACCGTGAGCAGAAAAGCATTATATGATACGAAATTAACGCATGCACAGGCCACTTTTGCATCAAACAAATATAAGCATTTGCGACTGCCCAGGCCAATTATGCATCTTGGCACGTTCGTTTCAGGCAAACAAAAGGACAAATACTTAAATATGATCAAGCTTCACTGCATTACAAAAGCACTGCGGTAAAGCCAGCTTGAGCACAAGAGCACTACATCATACGAAATGAACTCTAGCCCACGCCACTTGTGCATCAAAAAAAAGTATTTGAGACTGCTCAGGCCAATATGCATCTTGGCACGTCCATTTCAGGGAGACAAAAAGACACACACCAAAAGATGATTAAGCTTCACTGCATCGCAAAAGCACTGCGCTAAAGCCAGCGTGAGCAGAAGAGCATTACAAGATACGAAACGAACGCATGCACAGACCACTTGTGCATCAAACAAATATAAGCATTTGCGACTGCTCAGGCCAAATATGCATCTTGGCACGTCCGTTTCAGGGAGACAAAAAGCCAGTTACCGAAAGATGACTAAGCTTCACTGCATCGCGAAATTTACTGCGGTAAAGCCAGCGTGAGCAAAAAAGCATTACATGATACGAAATGACTGCAAGAACAGGCCACTTGTGCATCAAACAAATATAAGCATTTGCGACTGCTCAGGCCAAATATGCATCTTGGCACGTCCGTTTTAGGGAGACAAAAAGACAATTACCAAAAAATATTAAGCTTCACTGGATCGAAAAAGCACTGCGGTAAAACCAGCGTGAACAGAAGAGCATTACATGATACAAAATGAACGCATGCACAAGCCACTTGTGCATCAAACAAATATAAGCATTTGCGACTGCTCGAGCCTAATATGCAACTTGGCACGTTTGTTTCAGGGAGACAAAACTGCAATTACCAAAAGCTGATTAAGCTTCACTCCATCTCCAAAGCACTGCGGTAAAACCAGCATGAGCAGAAGAGCATTACATGATACGAAATGAACGCATGCACAGGCCACTTGTGCATCAAACAAATATAAGCATTTGCGACTGCTCAGGCCAAATATGCATCTTGGCACGTCCGTTTCAGGGAGACAAAAAGACAGTTACCGAAAGATGACTAAGCTTCACTGGATTGAAAAAGCACTGTGGTAAAGCCAGCGTGAACAGAAGAGCATTACATGATACGAAATGAACGCATGCACAAGCCTCTTGTGCATCAAACAAATTTAAGCATTTGCGACTGCTCGGGCCAAATACGCATCTTGGCACGTCCGTTTCAGGCAAACAAAAAGACAAATACTAAAATTTATTCAAGCTTCACTGCATCGCAAAAGCACTGCGGTAATGCCAGCGTGAGCAGAAGAGCATTACATGATACGAATTGAACGCATGCACAGGCCACTTGTGCATGAAACAATTCTAAGCATTTGCGACTGCTCAAGCTAAATATGCATCTTGGCACGTCCGTTTCAGGCAAACAAAAGGACAAATACTAAAATATGATCAAGCTTCACTGCATCGAAAAAGCACTGCGGTAAAGCCAGCTTGAGCAGAAGAGCATTACATGATACGAATTGAACGCAGGCCAAGGCCACTTGCGCATCAAACAAATATAGGCATTTGCGACTGCTCAAGCCAAATATGCATCTTGGCACGTCCGTTTCAGGCAAACAAAAGGACAAATACTTAAATATGATCAAGCTTCACTGCATCGCAAAAGTACTGCGGTTAAGCCAGCGTGAGCTAAGAGCATTACATGAAACGAAATGAACGCATGCACACGCCACTTGTGCATCAAACAAATATAAGCATTTGCGACAGCTCAGGCCAAATATGCATCTTGGCACGTCCATTTCAGAGAGACAAAAAGACAATTACGAAAAGACGATTAAGCTTCACTGCATCACGAAAGCACTGTGGTAAAGCCAACATGAGCAGAAGAGCAATACGTGATACGAAATGAACGCATGCACAAGCCACTTGTGCATCAAACAAATATAAGCATTTGCGACTGCTCGGGCCAAATATGCAAGTTGGCACGTTCGTTTCAGGGAGACAAAACTACAATTACCAAAAGCTGATTAAGCTTCACTGCATCGCCAAAGCACTGCGGTAAAACCAGCATGAGCAGAAGAGCATTCGATGATACGAAATGAACGCATACACAGGCCACCTGTGCATCAAACAAATATAAGCATTTGCGACTGCTCAGGCCAAATAACCATCTTGGCATGTCCGTCTCAGACAAACGAAAAGACAAATACTAAAATATGATCAAGCTTCACTGCATCGAAAAAGCACTGCAGTAAAGCCAGCGTGAGCAGAAGAGCATTAGATGATACGAAGTGAACGCAAGCACAGGCCACTTGCGCATCAAACAAAGATAGGCATTTGCGGCTGCTCAAGCCAAATATGCATCTTGGCACGTCCATTTCAGGCAAACAAAAGGACAAATACTTAAATTTGATCAAGCTTCACTGCATCGCAAAAGCACTGCGGTGATGCCAGCGTGAGCAGAAGAGCATTACATGATACGAAATGAACGCATGCACAGGCCACTTGTGCATCAAACAAATATAAGCATTTGCGACTGCTCAGGCCAAATATGCATCTTGGCACGTTCGTTTCTGGCAAACAAAAGGACAAATACTTAAATATGATCAAGCTTCACTGCATTGCAAAAGCACTACGGTAAAGCCAGCGTGAGCAGAAGAGCATTACAAGATACGAAATGAACGCATGCACAGGCCACTAGGGCATCAAACAAATATAAGTATTTGCGACTGCTCAGGCCAAATATGCATCTTGGCACGTCCGTTTTAGGGAGACAAAAAGACAATTACCAAAAAATTATTAATCTTGACTGGATCGAAAAAGCACTGTGGTAAAGCCAGCGTGAACAGAAGAGCATTACATGATACGAAATGAACGCATGCACAAGCCACCTGTGCATCAAACAAATATAAGCATTTGCGACTGCTCGGGCCAAATATGCATCTTGGCACGTCCGTTTCAGGCAAACAAAAAGACAAATACTTAAATTTATTCAAGCTTCACTGCATCGAAACAGCACTGCGGTAATGCCAGCGTGAGCAGAAGAGCATTACATGATACGAATTGAACGCATGCACAGGCCACTTGTGCATGAAACAATTATAAGCATTTGCGACTGCTCAGGCTAAATATGCATCTTGGCACGTCCGTTTCAGGCAAACAAAAGGACAAATACTAAAATATGATCAAGCTTCACTGCATCGCGAAAGCACTGCGGTAAAGCCAGCGTGAGCACAATAGCATTACTTGATACGAAATGAACGCATGCCCACGCCACTTGTGCATCAAACAAATATAAGTATTTGCGACTGCTCAGGCCAAATATGCATCTTCGCACGTCCGTTTTAGGGAGACAAAAAGACAATTACGAAAAATATATTAAGCTTCACAGGATCGAAAAAGCACTGCGGTAAAGCCAGCGTGAACAGAAGAGCATTACATGATACGAAATGAACGCATGCACAGGCCACCTGTGCATCAAACAAATATAGGCATTTGCGACTGCTCAGGCCAAATATGCATCTTGGCACGTCCGTTTCAGAGAGACAAAAAGACAATTACCAAAAGACGATTAAGCTTCACTGCATCACAAAAGCACTGTGGTAAAGCCAACATGAGCAGAAGAGCAATACATGATACGAAATCAACGCAAGCACAGGCCACTTGTGCATAAAAAAATATAGGCATTTGCGACTGCTCAGGCCAAATATGCATCTTAGCACGTCCGTTTCAGGGAGACAATAAGACAATTACGGAAAGATGCCTAAGCTTCACTGCATAACGAAATTCACTGCGGTAAAGCCAGCGTGAGCAGAAAAGCATTACATGATACGAAATGAACGCAAGAACAGGCCACTTGTGCATCAAACAAATAAAAGCATTTGCGACTGCACAGGCCAAATATGCATCTTGGCATGTCCGTTTCTGGCAAACAAAAGGACAAATACTTAAATATGATCAAGCTTCACTGCATTGCAAAAACACTACGGTAAAGCCAGCGTGAGCAGAAGAGCATTACAAGATACGAATTGAACGCATGCACAGGCCACTTGTGCATCAAACAAATTTAAGTATTTGCGACTGCTCAGGCCAAATATGCATCTTGGCACATCCGTTTTAGGGAGACAAAAAGACAATTACCAAAAAATTATTAAGCTTCACTGGATCGAAAAAGCACTGCGGTAAAGCCAGCGTGAACAGAAGAGTATTACATGATACGAAATGAACGCATGCACAAGCCACTTGTGCATCAAACAAATATAAGCGTTTGCGACTGCTTGGGCCCAATATGCATCTTGGCATGTCCGTTTCATGGAGACAAAAAGACAATTACCAAAACATGATAAGGCTTCACTGCATCGCGAAAGCACTGCGGTAGAGCCACCGTGAGCAGAAAAGCATTATATGATACGAAATTAACGCATGCACAGGCCACTTTTGCATCAAACAAATATAAGCATTTGCGACTGCCCAGGCCAATTATGCATCTTGGCACGTTCGTTTCAGGCAAACAAAAGGACAAATACTTAAATATGATCAAGCTTCACTGCATCACAAAAGCACTGCGGTAAAGCCAGCTTGAGCACAAGAGCATTACATCATACGAAATGAACTCTAGTCCACGCCACTTGTGCATCAAAAAAAAGTATTTGAGACTGCTCAGGCCAATATGCATCTTGGCACGTCCATTTCAGGGAGACAAAAAGACACACACCAAAAGATGATTAAGCTTCACTGCATCGCAAAAGCACTGCGCTAAAGCCAGCGTGAGCAGAAGAGCATTACAAGATACGAAACGAACGCATGCACAGGCCACTGGTGCATCAAACAAATATAAGCATTTGCGACTGCTCAGGCCAAATATGCATCTTGGCACGTCCGTTTCAGAGAGACAAAAAGACAATTACCGAAAGATGACTAAGCTTCACTGCATTGCGAAATTCACAGCGGTAAAGCCAGCGTGAGCGGAAAAGCACTACATGATACGAAATGAACGCAAGAACAGGCCACTTGTGCATCAAACAAATATAAACATTTGCGACTGCACAGGCCAAATATGCATTTTGGCACGTCCCTTTCTGGCAAACAAAAGGACAAATACTTATATATGATCAAGCTTCACTGCATTGCAAAAGCACTGCGGTAAAGCCAGCGTGAGCAGAAGAGCATTACAACATACGAAATGAACGCATGCACAGGCCACTTGTGCATAAACAAATATAAGTATTTGCGACTGCTCAGGCCAAATATGCATCTTGGCACGTTCATTTCAGGGAGACAAAACTACAATTACCAAAAGCTGATTAGGCTTCACTGCATCGCCAAAGCACTGCGGTAAAACCAGCATGAGCAGAAGAGCATTCGATGATACGAAATGAACGCATACACAGGCCACCTGTGCATCAAACAAATATAAGCATTTGCGACTGCTCAGGCCAAATAACCATCTTGGCATGTCCGTCTCAGACAAACGAAAAGACAAATACTAAAATATGATCAAGCTTCACTGCATCGAAAAAGCACTGCAGTAAAGCCAGCGTGAGCAGAAGAGCATTAGATGATACGAAGTGAACGCAAGCACAGGCCACTTGCGCATCAAACAAAGATAGGCATTTGCGGCTGCTCAAGCCAAATATGCATCTTGGCACGTCCATTTCAGGCAAACAAAAGGACAAATACTTAAATTTGATCAAGCTTCACTGCATCGCAAAAGCACTGCGGTGATGCCAGCGTGAGCAGAAGAGCATTACATGATACGAAATGAACGCATGCACACGCCACTTGTGCATCAAACAAATATAAGCATTTGCGACTGCTCAGGCCAAATATGCATCTTGGCACGTCCGTTTCATGGAGACAAAAAAACAATTACCAAGAAATGATTAGGCTTCACTGCATTGAAAAAGCACTGCGGTAAAGCCAGCTTGAGCAGAAGAGCACTACATGATACAAAATGAACGCATGCCCAGGCCACTTGTGCATCAAACAAATATAAGCATTTGCGACTGCACAGGCCAAATATGCATCTTGGCACGCCCGCTTCAGGCAAACAAAAGGACAAATACTTAAATATGATCAAGCTTCACTGCATCACAAAAGCACTGCGATAAAACCAGCTTGAGCAAATAGCATTCCATGATACGAAATGAACGCATGCACAGGCCACTTGTGCATCAAACAAATATAAGCATTTGCGACTGCTCAGGCAAAATATGAATCTTGGCACGTCCGTTTCATGGAGACAAAAAGACAATTACCAAAAGATGATTAAGCTTCACTGCATCGCGAAAGCACTGCGGTAAAGCCACCGTGAGCAGAAAAGCATTACATGATACGAAATTACCGCATGCACAGGCCACTTTTGCATCAAACAAATATAAGCATTCGCGACTGCTCAGGCCAAATATGCATCTTGGCACGTCCGTTTCAGGCAAACAAAAGGACAAATACTAAAATATCATCAAGCTTCACTGCATCGAAACAGCACTGCGGTAAAGCCAGCATGAGCAGAAGAGCACTACATGATACGAAACGAACGCATGCACAGGCCACTTGTGCATCAAACAAATATAAGCATTTGCGACTGCTTAGGCCAAATATGCATCTTGGCATGTCCGTCTCAGGCAAACATAAGGACCAATACTTAAATTTGATCAAGCTTCACTGCATCGCAAAAGCACTGCGGTAATGCCAGCGTGAGCAGAAGAGCATTACATGATACGAAATGAACGCATACACTTGTGCATCAATCAAATATAAGCATTTGCGACTGCTCAGGCCAAATATGCATCTTGATGTGTCCGTTTCAGGGAGACAAAAAAACAATTACCAAGAGATGATTAGGCTTCACTGCATTGCGAAAGAACTGCAGTAAACTAGCGTGAGAACAAGAGCATTACTTAATACGAAATGAACGCATGCCCACGCCACTTGTGCATCAAACAAATATAAGCATTTGCGACTGCACAGGCCAAATATGCATCTTGGCACGTCTGTTTCTGGCAAACAAAACGACAAATACTTAAATATGATCAAGCTTCACTGCATTGCAAAAGCACTGTGGAAAAGCCAGCGTTAGCAAAAGAGCATTACAAGATACGAAATGAACGCATGCACAGGCCATTTGTGCATCAAACAAATATAAGCATTTGCGACTGCTCAGGCCAAATATGCATCTTGGCACGTCCGTTTCAGGGAGACAAAAAGACAGTTACCGAAAGATGACTAAGCTTCACTGCATCGCGAAATTCACTGCGGTAAAGCCAGCGTGAGCAAAAAAGCATTACATGATACGAAATGACTGCAAGAACAGGCCACTTGTGCATCAAACAAATATAAGCATTTGCGACTGCTCAGGCCAAATATGCATCTTGGCACGTCCGTTTCAGGGAGACAAAAAGCCAGTTACCGAAAGATGACTAAGCTTCACTGCATCGCGAAATTCACTGCGGTAAAGCCAGCGTGAGCAAAAAAGCATTACATGATACGAAATGACTGCAAGAACAGGCCACTTGTGCATCAAACAAATATAAGCATTTGCGACTGCTCAGGCCAAATATGCATCTTGGCACGTCCGTTTTAGGGAGACAAAAAGACAATTACCAAAAAATATTCAGCTTCACTGGATCGAAAAAGCACTGCGGTAAAACCAGCGTGAACAGAAGAGCATTACATGATACAAAATGAACGCATGCACAAGCCACTTGTGCATCAAACAAATATAAGCATTTGCGACTGCTCGGGCCTAATATGCAACTTGGCACGTTTGTTTCAGGGAGACAAAACTACAATTACCAAAAGCTGATTAAGCTTCACTCCATCTCCAAAGCACTGCGGTAAAACCAGCATGAGCAGAAGAGCATTACATGATACGAAATGAACGCATGCACAGGCCACTTGTGCATCAAACAAATATAAGCATTTGCGACTGCTCAGGCCAAATATGCATCTTGGCACGTCCGTTTCAGGGAGACAAAAAGACAGTTACCGAAAGATGACTAAGCTTCACTGGATTGAAAAAGCACTGTGGTAAAGCCAGCGTGAACAGAAGAGCATTACATGATACGAAATGAACGCATGCACAAGCCTCTTGTGCATCAAACAAATTTAAGCATTTGCGACTGCTCGGGCCAAATACGCATCTTGGCACGTCCGTTTCAGGCAAACAAAAAGACAAATACTAAAATTTATTCAAGCTTCACTGCATCGCAAAAGCACTGCGGTAATGCCTGCGTGAGCAGAAGAGCATTACATGATACGAATTGAACGCATGCACAGGCCACTTGTGCATGAAACAATTCTAAGCATTTGCGACTGCTCAAGCTAAATATGCATCTTGGCAATTCCGTTTCAGGCAAACAAAAGGACAAATACTAAATTATGATCAAGCTTCACTGCATCGAAAAAGCACTGCGGTAAAGCCAGCTTGAGCAGAAGAGCATTACATGATACGAATTGAACGCAGGCCAAGGCCACTTGCGCATCAAACAAATATAGGCATTTGCGACTGCTCAAGCCAAATATGCATCTTGGCACGTCCGTTTCAGGCAAACAAAAGGACAAATACTTAAATATGATCAAGCTTCACTGCATCGCAAAAGTACTGCGGTTAAGCCAGCGTGAGCTAAGAGCATTACATGAAACGAAATGAACGCATGCACACGCCACTTGTGCATCAAACAAATATAAGCATTTGCGACAGCTCAGGCCAAATATGCATCTTGGCACGTCCATTTCAGAGAGACAAAAAGACAATTACGAAAAGACGATTAAGCTTCACTGCATCACGAAAGCACTGTGGTAAAGCCAACATGAGCAGAAGAGCAATACGTGATACGAAATGAACGCATGCACAAGCCACTTGTGCATCAAACAAATATAAGCATTTGCGACTGCTCGGGCCAAATATGCAAGTTGGCACGTTCGTTTCATGGAGACAAAACTACAATTACCAAAAGCTGATTAAGCTTCACTGCATCGCCAAAGCACTGCGGTAAAACCAGCATGAGCAGAAGAGCATTCGATGATACGAAATGAACGCATACACAGGCCACCTGTGCATCAAACAAATATAAGCATTTGCGACTGCTCAGGCCAAATAACCATCTTGGCATGTCCGTCTCAGACAAACGAAAAGACAAATACTAAAATATGATCAAGCTTCACTGCATCGAAAAAGCACTGCAGTAAAGCCAGCGTGAGCAGAAGAGCACTAGATGATACGAAGTGAACGCAAGCACAGGCCACTTGCGCATCAAACAAAGATAGGCATTTGCGGCTGCTCAAGCCAAATATGCATCTTGGCACGTCCATTTCAGGCAAACAAAAGGACAAATACTTAAATTTGATCAAGCTTCACTGCATCGCAAAAGCACTGCGGTGATGCCAGCGTGAGCAGAAGAGCATTACATGATACGAAATGAACGCATGCACACGCCACTTGTGCATCAAACAAATATAAGCATTTGCGACTGCTCAGGCCAAATATGCATCTTGGCACGTCCGTTTTATGGAGACAAAAAAACAATTACCTAGAAATGATTAGGCTTCACTGCATTGAAAAAGCACTGCGGTAAAGCCAGCTTGAGCAGAAGAGCACTACATGATACAAAATGAACGCATGCCCAGGCCACTTGTGCATCAAACAAATATAAGCATTTGCGACTGCACAGGCCAAATATGCATCTTGGCACGCCCGCTTCAGGCAAACAAAAGGACAAATACTTAAATATGATCAAGCTTCACTGCATCACAAAAGCACTGCGATAAAACCAGCTTGAGCAAATAGCATTTCATGATACGAAATGAACGCATGCACAGGCCACTTGTGCATCAAACAAATATAAGCATTTGCGACTGCTCAGGCCAAATATGAATCTTGGCACGTCCGTTTCATGGAGACAAAAAGACAATTACCAAAAGATGATTAAGCTTCACTGCATCGCGAAAGCACTGCGGTAAAGCCACCGTGAGCAGAAAAGCATTACATGATACGAAATTACCGCATGCACAGGCCACTTTTGCATCAAACAAATATAAGCATTCGCGACTGCTCAGGCCAAATATGCATCTTGGCACGTCCGTTTCAGGCAAACAAAAGGACAAATACTAAAATATCATCAAGCTTCACTGCATCGAAACAGCACTGCGGTAAAGCCAGCATGAGCAGAAGAGCACTACATGATACGAAACGAACGCATGCACAGGCCACTTGTGCATCAAACAAATATAAGCATTTGCGACTGCTTAGGCCAAATATGCATCTTGGCATGTCCGTCTCAGGCAAACATAAGGACCAATACTTAAATTTGATCAAGCTTCACTGCATCGCAAAAGCACTGCGGTAATGCCAGCGTGAGCAGAAGAGCATTACATGATACGAAATGAACGCATACACAGGCCACTTGTGCATCAATCAAATATAAGCATTTGCGACTGCTCAGGCCAAATATGCATCTTGACATGTCCGTTTCAGGGAGACAAAAAAACAATTACCAAGAGATGATTAGGCTTCACTGCATTGCGAAAGAACTGCAGTAAACTAGCGTGAGAACAAGAGCATTACTTAATACGAAATGAACGCATGCCCACGCCACTTGTGCATCAAACAAATATAAGCCTTTGCGACTGCACAGGCCAAATATGCATCTTGGCACGTCTGTTTCTGGCAAACAAAACGACAAATACTTAAATATGATCAAGCTTCACTGCATTGCAAAAGCACTGTGGAAAAGCCAGCGTTAGCAAAAGAGCATTACAAGATACGAAATGAACGCATGCACAGGCCATTTGTGCATCAAACAAATATAAGCATTTGCGACTGCTCAGGCCAAATATGCATCTTGGCACGTCCGTTTCAGGGAGACAAAAAGACAGTTACCGAAAGATGACTAAGCTTCACTGCATCGCGAAATTCACTGCGGTAAAGCCAGCGTGAGCAAAAAAGCATTACATGATACGACATGACTGCAAGAACAGGCCACTTGTGCATCAAACAAATATAAGCATTTGCGACTGCTCAGGCCAAATATGCATCTTGGCACGTCCGTTTCAGGGAGACAAAAAGCCAGTTACCGAAAGATGACTAAGCTTCACTGCATCGCGAAATTCACTGCGGTAAAGCCAGCGTGAGCAAAAAAGCATTACATGATACGAAATGACTGCAAGAACAGGCCACTTGTGCATCAAACAAATATAAGCATTTGCGACTGCTCGGGCCAAATACGCATCTTGGCACGTCCGTTTCAGGCAAACAAAAAGACAAATACTAAAATTTATTCAAGCTTCACTGCATCGCAAAAGCACTGCGGTAATGCCAGCGTGAGCAGAAGAGCATTACATGATACGAATTGAACGCATGCACAGGCCACTTGTGCATGAAACAATTCTAAGCATTTGCGACTGCTCAAGCTAAATATGCATCTTGGCACATCCGTTTCAGGCAAACAAAAGGACAAATACTAAAATATGATCAAGCTTCACTGCATCAAAAAAGCACTGCGGTAAAGCCAGCTTGAGCAGAAGAGCATTACATGATACGAATTGAACGCAGGCCAAGGCCACTTGCGCATCAAACAAATATAGGCATTTGCGACTCCTCAGGCCACATATGCATCTTGGCATGTCCGTTTCAGGCAAACAAAAGGACAAATACTTAAATATGATCAAGCTTCACTGCATCGCAAAAGTACTGCGGTTAAGCCAGCGTGAGCTAAGAGCATTACATGAAACGAAATGAACGCATGCACACGCCACTTGTGCATCAAACAAATATAAGCATTTGCGACAGCTCAGGCCAAATATGCATCTTGGCACGTCCATTTCAGAGAGACAAAAAGACAATTACGAAAAGACGATTAAGCTTCACTGCATCACGAAAGCACTGTGGTAAAGCCAACATGAGCAGAAGAGCAATACGTGATACGAAATGAACGCATGCACAAGCCACTTGTGCATCAAACAAATATAAGCATTTGCGACTGCTCGGGCCAAATATGCAAGTTGGCACGTTCGTTTCTGGCAAACAAAAGGACAAATACTTAAATATGATCAAGCTTCACTGCATTGCAAAAACACTACGGTAAAGCAAGCGTGAGCAGAAGAGCATTACAAGATACGAAATGAACGCATGTACAGGCCACTTTTGCATCAAACAAATATAAGTATTTGCGACTGCTCAGGCCAAATATGCATCTTGGCACATCCGTTTTAGGGAGACAAAAAGACAATTACCAAAAAATTATTAAGCTTCACTGGATCGAAAAAGCACTGCGGTAAAGCCAGCGTGAACAGAAGAGCATTACATGATACGAAATTAACGCATGCACAGGCCACTTTTGCATCAAACAAATATAAGCATTTGCGACTGCTCAGGCCAAATATGCATCTTGGCACGTCCGTTTCAGGCAAACAAAAGACAAATACTAAAATATGATCAAGCTTCACTGCATCAAAAAAGCACCGCGGTAAAGCCAGCATGAGCAGAAGAGCACTACATGATACGAAATGAACGCATGCCCAGGCCACTTGTGCATCAAACAAATATATTCATTTGCGACTGCTCAGGCCAAATATGCATCTCTGCACGTCCGTTTCGGGCAAACAAAAGGACAAATACTTAAATATGTTCATGCTTCACTGCATCGCAAAAGCACTGCGGTAAAGCCAGCGTGAGCAGAAGAGCATTACATGTTATGAAATGAACGCATGCACAGGCCACTTGTGCATCAATCAAATATAAGCATTTGCGACTGCTCAGGCCAAATATGCATCTTAACATGTCGGTTTCAGGGAGACAAAAAAACAATTACCAAGAGATGATTAGGCTTCACTGCATTGCGAAAGCACTGCAGTAAAGCTAGCGTGAGATCAAGAGCATTACTTAATACGAAATGAACGCATGCCCACGCCACTTGTGCATCAAAAAAATTTAAGTATTTGCGACTGCTCAGGCCAAATACGCATCTTGGCACTTCCGTTTCAGGCAAACAAAAGGACAATTACTAAAATATGATCAAGCTTCACACCATCAAAAAACCACTGCGCTAAAGCCAGCATGACCAGAAGAGCACTAGATGATACAAAATGAACGCATGCCCAGGCCACTTGTGCATCAAATATAAGCATTTGCGACTGCACAGGCCAAATATGCGTCTTGGCACGTCCGCTTCAGGCAAACAAAAGGACAAATATGATACGAAATGAACGCATGCCCAGGCCACTTGTGCATCAAACAAATATATTCATTTGCGACTGCTCAGGCCAAATATGCATCTCTGCACGTCCGTTTCGGGCAAACAAAAGGACAAATACTTAAATATGTTCATGCTTCACTGCATCGCAAAAACACTGCGGTAAAGCCAGCGTGAGCAGAAGAGCATTACATGTTATGAAATGAACGCATGCACAGGCCACTTGTGCATCAATCAAATATAAGCATTTGCGACTGCTCAGGCCAAATATGCATCTTAACATGTCGGTTTCAGGGAGACAAAAAAACAATTACCAAGAGATGATTAGGCTTCACTGCATTGCGAAAACACTGCAGTAAAGCTAGCGTGAGATCAAGAGCATTACTTAATACGAAATGAACGCATGCCCACGCCACTTGTGCATCAAAAAAATATAAGTATTTGCGACTGCTCAGGCCAAATACGCATCTTGGCACTTCCGTTTCAGGCAAACAAATGGACAATTACTAAAATATGATCAAGCTTCACACCATCAAAAAACCACTGCGCTAAAGCCAGCATGACCAGAAGAGCACTACATGATACAAAATGAACGCATGCCCAGGCCACTTGTGCATCAAATATAAGCATTTGCGACTGCACAGGCCAAATATGCGTCTTGGCACGTCCGCTTCAGGCAAACAAAAAGACAAATATTTAAATATGATCAAGCTTCACTGCATCGCAAAAGTACTGCGGTTAAGCCAGCGTGAGCTAAGAGCATTACATGATACGAAATGAACGCATGCACAGGCCACTTGTGCATCAAACAAATATAAGCATTTGCGACAGCTCAGGCCAAATATGCATCTTGGCACGTCCGTTTCAGAGAGACAAAAAGACAATTACCAAAAGACGATTAAGCTTCACTGCATCACGAAAGCACTGCGGTAAAGCCAGCGTGAACAGAAGAACATTACATGATACGAAATGAACGCATGCACAAGCCACTTCTGCATCAAACAAATATAAGCATTTGCGACTGCTCGGGCCAAATATGCAACTTGGCACTTTCGTTTCAGGGAGACAAAACTACAATTACCAAAAGCTGATTAAGCTTCACTGCATCGCCAAAGCACTGCGGTAAAACAAGCATGAGCAGAAGAGCGTTACAAGATACGAAATGAACGCATGCACAGGCCACTAGTGCATCAACAAATATAAGCATTTGCGACTGCTCAAGCCAAATATGCATCTTGGCACATCCGTTTTAGGGAGACAAAAAGACAATTACCAAAAAATTATTATGCTTCACTGGATCGAAAAAGCACTGTGGTAAAGCCAGCGTGAACAGAAGAGCATTACATGATACGAAATGAACGCATGCACAAGCCACTTGTGCATCAAACAAATATAAGCATTTGCGACTGCTCGGGCCAAATACGCATCTTGGCACGTCCGTTTCAGGCAAACAAAAAGACAAATACTAAAATTTAATCAAGCTTCACTGCACCGCAAAAGCACTGCGGTAATGCCAGCGTGAGCAGAAGAGCATTACATGATACGGATTGAACGCATGCACAGGCCACTTGTGCATGGAACAATTATAAGCATTTGCGACTGCTCAGGCTAAATATGCATCTTGGCACGTCCGTTTCAGGCAAACAAAAGGACAAATACTAATATATGATCAAGCTTCACTGCATCGAAAAAGCACTGCGGTAAAGCCAGCTTGAGCAGAAGAGCATTACATGATACGAATTGAACGCAGGCCAAGGCCCCTTGCACATCAAACAAATATAGGCATTTGCGACTGCTCACGCCAAATATGCATCTTGGCACCTCCGTTTCAGAAAGATGAAAAGACAATACAAAAAAATTATTAAGCTTCACTGGATCGAAAAAGCACTGCGGTAAAGCCAGCGTGAACAGAAGAGCATTACATGATACGAAATGAACGCATGCACAAGCCACTTGTGCATCAAACAAATATAAGCATTTGCGACTGCTCGGGCCAAATACGCATCTTGGCACGTCCGTTTCAGGCAAACAAAAAGACAAATACTAAAATTTAATCAAGCTTCACTGCACCGCAAAAGCACTGCGGTAATGCCAGCGTGAGCAGAAGAGCATTACATGATACGGATTGAACGCATGCACAGGCCACTTGTGCATGAAACAATTATAAGCATTTGCGACTGTTCAGGCTAAATATGCATCTTGGCACGTCCGTTTCAGGCAAACAAAAGGACAAATACTAAAATATGATCAAGCTTCACTGCATCGAAAAAGCACTGCGGTAAAGCCAGCTTGAGCAGAAGAGCATTACATGATACGAATTGAACGCAGGCCAAGGCCCCTTGCACATCAAACAAATATAGGCATTTGCGGCTGCTCAAGCCAAATATGCATCTTGGCACGTCCGTTTCAGGAAAACAAAAGGACAAATACTTAAATTTTATCAAGCTTCACTGCATCGCAAAAGCACTGCGGTAATGCCCGCGTGAGCAGAAGAGGATTACATGATACGAAATGAACGCATGCACAGGCCACTTGTGCATCAATCAAATATAAGCATTTGCGACTGCTCAGGCCAAATATGCATCTTGGCACGTCCGCTTCAGGCAAACAAAAGGACAAATACTTAAATATGATCAAGCTTGACTGCATCACAAAAGCACTGCGGTAAAGCCGGCTTGAGCAAATAGCAATACATGATACGAAATGAACGCATGCACAGGCCACTTGTGCATCAAACAAATATAAGCATTTGCGACTGCTCAGGCTAAATATGCATCTTGGCACGTTCGTTTCAGGGAGACAAAACTACAATTACCAAAAGCTGATTAAGCTTCATTGCATCGCCAAAGCACTGCGGTAAAACCAGCATGAGCAGAAGAGCTTTACATGATACGAAATGAACGCATGCACAGGCCACTTGTGCATCAAACAAATATAAGCATTTGCGACTGCTCGGGCCAAATGTGCAACTTGGCACGTTCGTTTCAGGGAGACAAAAAAACAATTACCAAGAGATGATTAGGCTTCACTGCATTGCGAATGCACTGCAGTAAAGCTAGCGTGAGAAGAAGAGCATTACTTAATAAGAAATTAACGCATGCCCACGCCACTTGTGCATCAAAAAAATATAAGTATTTGCGACTGCACAGGCCAAATATGCATCTTGGCATGTCCGCATCAGGCAAACAAAAGGACAAATACGTAAATATGATCATGCTTCACTGCATCGCAAAAGCACTGCGGTAAAGCCAGCGTGAGCAGAAGAGCATCACATGATACGAAATAAACGCATGCACAATCCACTTGTGCATCAAAAAAATATAAGCATTTGCGACTGCACAGGCCAAATATGCATCTTGGCACGTCCGTTTTAGGGAGACAATAAGACAATTACCAAAAAATTATTAAGCTTCACTGGATCGAAAAAGCACTGCGGTAAAGCCAGCGTGAACAGAAGAGCGTTACATGATACGAAATGAACGCCTGCACAGGCTACTTGTGCATCAAACAAATATAAGCATTCGCGACTGCTCAGACCAAATATGCAACTTGGCACGTTCGTTTAAGGGAGACAAAACGACAATTACCAAAAGCTGATTTAGCTTCACTGCATAGCAAAGCACTGTGGTAAAACCAGCATGAGCAGAAGAGCATTACATGATACGAAATGAATGCATGCACAGGCCACTTGTGCATCAAACAAATGTAAGCATTTGCGACTTCTCAGGCCAAATATGCATCTTGGCATGTCCGTCTCAGACAAACGAAAAGACAAATACTAAAACATGATCAAGCTTCACTGCATCGCAAAAGCACTGCGATAAAGCCAGCGTGAGCAGAAGAGACCTACATGATACGAAATGAACGCATGCCCAGGCCACTTCTGCATCAGACAAATATAGGCATTTGCGACTGCTCAGGCCAAATATGCATCTTGGCACGTCCGTTTCAGGGAGACAAAAAGAAAATTACCAAAAGATGAATGAGCTTCACTGCATCGCGAAAGCACTGCGGTAAAACCAGCGTGAGCAGAAGAGCATTACATGATACGAAATGAACGGATGCACAGGCCACTTGTGCATCAAACAAAGATAAGCATTTGCGACGGCTCAGGCAATATATGCATCTTGGCACGTCCGTTTCAGGCAAACAAAAGGACAAATACTTAAATTTAATGAAGCTTTACTGCATCGCAAAAGCACTGCGGTAATGGCAGCGTGAGCAGAAGAGCATTACATGATACGAAATGAACGCATGCAAGGGCCACTTGTGCATCAAACAAATATAAGCACTTGCGACTGCTCAGGCCAAATATGCATCTTCGCACGTCCGTTTCAGGCAGACAAAAAGACAATTACCAAAAGATGATTATGCTTCACTCCATCGCGAAAGCACTGCGGTAAGGCCAGCGTGGGCAGAAGAGCATTACATGATACGAAATGAACGCATGCACAGGCCACTTGTGCATCAAACAAATATGAGCATTTGCGACTGCACAGGCCAAATATGCATCTTGGCACGTCCGTTTTAGGGAGACAATAAGACAATTACCAAAAAACTATTAAGCTTCACTGGATCGAAAAAGCACTGCGGTAAAGCCAGCGTGAACAGAACAGCGTTACATGATACGAAATGAACGCATGCACAGGCCACTTGTGCATCAAACAAATATAAGCATTCGCGACTGCTTCGGCCAAATATGTAACTTAGCACGTTCGTTTCAGGGAGACAAAACGACAATTACCAAAAGCTGATTTAGCTTCACTGCATAGCCAAAGCACTGGGGTAAAACCAGCATGCGCAGAAGAGCATTACATGATACGAAATGAATGCATGCACAGGCCACTTGTGCATCAAAAAAATATAAGTATTTGCGACTGCTCAAGCCAAATACGCATCTTGGCACGTCCGTTTCAGGCAAACAAAAGCACAAATACTAAAATATGATCAAGCTTCACTGCATCGAAAAAGCACTGCGGTAAAGCCAGCATGAGCAGAAGAGCACTACATGATACAAAATGCACGCATGCCCAGGCCACTTGTGCATCAAACAAATATAAGCAGTTGTAGCAAACAAATATAAGCAGTTGTCCTGATTCCTTCTCTTGTGTGTTTCCTTTTGTGCGCTGCCCACTATGGAAATATAAGCATTTGCGACTGCTCAGGCAAAATATGCATCTTGGCACGTCCGTATCATAGAGAAAAAAAGACAATTACCAAAAGATGATTAAGCTTCACTGCATCGCGGAAGCACTGCGGTAAAGCCACCGTGAGCAGAAAAGCATTACGTGATACGAAATTAACGCATGCACAGGCCCCTTTTCATCAAACAAATATAAGCATTTGCGACTGCTCAGGCCAAATATGCATCTTGGCACGTCCGTTTCAGGCAAACAAACGGACAAATACTAAAATATGATCAAGCTTCACTGCATCGAAAAAGCACTGTGGTAAAGCCAGCATGAGCAGAAGAGCACTACATGATTCGAAATGAACGCATGCCCAGGCCACTTGTGCATCAAACAAATATAATCATTTGCGACTGCTCAGGCGAAATATGCATCTTGGCATGTTCGTTTGGGGCAAACAAAAGGACAAATACTTAAATATGATCATGCTTCACTGCATCGCAAAAGCACTGCGGTAAAGCCAGCGTGAGCAGAAGAGCATTACATGTTACGAAATGAACGCATGCACAGGGTACTTGTGCATCAAACAAATATAAGCATTTGCGATTGCTCAGGCCAAATATGCATCTTGGCACGTCCGTTTCAGGCAAACAAAAGACAAATACTTAAATATGATTAAGCTTCACTGCATCGCAAAAGCACTGCGGTAAAGCCAGCGTGAGCAGAATAGAACTACATGATACGAAATGAACGCATGCACAGGCCACTTGTGCATCAAACAAATATAAGCATTTTCGACTGCTCATGCCAAATATGCATCTTGGCAGGTCCGTTTCAGGCAAACAAAAGGACAATTACCAAGAGATGATGAAGCTTGACTGCATCACGAAAGCACTGCGATAAAGCCAGCGTGAGCAGAAGAGACCTACATGATACGAAATGAACGCATGCCCAGGCCACTTGTGCATCGAACAAATATAAGCATTTGCGACTGCACAGGCCAAATATGCATCTTGGCATGTCCGCATCAGGCAAACAAAAGGACAAATACGTAAATATGATCATGCTTCACTGCATCGCAAAAGCACTGCGGTAAAGCCAGCGTGAGCAGAAGAGCATTACATGATACGAAATAAACGCATGCACAATCCACTTGTGCATCAAACAAATATAAGCATTTGCGACTGCACAGGCCAAATATGCATCTTGGCACGTCCGTTTTAGGGAGACAATAAGACAATTACCAAAAAATTATTAAGCTTCACTGGATCGAAAAAGCACTGCGGTAAAGCCAGCGTGAACAGAAGAGCGTTACATGATACGAAATGAACGCCTGCACAGGCTACTTGTGCATCAAACAAATATAAGCATTCGCGACTGCTCAGGCCAAATATGCAACTTGGCACGTTCGTTTAAGGGAGACAAAACGACAATTACCAAAAGCTGATTTAGCTTCACTGCATAGCAAAGCACTGTGGTAAAACCAGCATGAGCAGAAGAGCATTACATGATACGAAATGAATGCATGCACAGGCCACTTGTGCATCAAACAAATGTAAGCATTTGCGACTGCTCAGGCCAAATATGCATCTTGGCATGTCCGTCTCAGACAAACGAAAAGACAAATACTAAAACATGATCAAGCTTCACTGCATCGCAAAAGCACTGCGGTAATGCCAGCGTGAGCAGAAGAGACCTACATGATACGAAATGAACGCATGCCCAGGCCACTTCTGCATGAACAAATATAGGCATTTGCGACTGCTCAGGCCAAATATGCATCTTCGCACGTCCGTTTCAGGCAGACAAAAAGACAATTACCAAAAGATAATTATGCTTCACTCCATCGCGAAAGCACTGCGGTAAGGCCAGCGTGGGCAGAAGAGCATTACATGATACGAAATGAACGCATGCACAGGCCACTTGTGCATCAAACAAATATGAGCATTTGCGACTGCACAGGCCAAATATGCATCTTGGCACGTCCGTTTTAGGGAGACAATAAGACAATTACCAAAAAACTATTAAGCTTCACTGGATCGAAAAAGCACTGCGGTAAAGCCAGCGTGAACAGAACAGCGTTACATGATACGAAATGAACGCATGCACAGGCCACTTGTGCATCAAACAAATATAAGCATTCGCGACTGCTTCGGCCAAATATGTAACTTAGCACGTTCGTTTCAGGGAGACAAAACGACAATTACCAAAAGCTGATTTAGCTTCACTGCATAGCCAAAGCACTGGGGTAAAACCAGCATGCGCAGAAGAGCATTACATGATACGAAATGAATGCATGCACAGGCCACTTGTGCATCAAACAAATATAAGCATTTGCGACTTCTCAAGCCAAATATGCATTTTGGCACATCCGTTTCAGGGAGACAAAAAGACAATTACCGAAAGATGATTAAGCTTCACTGCATTGCAAAAATAACTGCAATAAAGCCAGCGTGAACAGAAGAGCATTACATGGTACGAAACGAACGCATGCACAATCCACTTGTGCATCAAACAAATATAAGCATTTGTGACTGCTTGGGCCAAATGTGCAACTTGGCACGTCCGTTTCAGGGAGACAAAACTGCAATTACCAAAAGCTGATTAAGCTTCACTGGATCGAAAAAGCACTGCGGTAAAGGCAGCGTGAACAAAGAGCATTACATGATACGAAATGAACGCATGCACAGGCCACTTGTGCATCAAAAAAATATAAGTATTTGCGACTGCTCAAGCCAAATACGCATCTTGGCACGTCCGTTTCAGGCAAACAAAAGCACAAATACTAAAATATGATCAAGCTTCACTGCATCGAAAAAGCACTGCGGTAAAGCCAGCATGAGCAGAAGAGCACTACATGATACAAAATGCACGCATGCCCAGGCCACTTGTGCATCAAACAAATATAAGCATTTGCGACTGCTCAGGCAAAATATGCATCTTGGCACGTCCGTATCATAGAGAAAAAAAGACAATTACCAAAAGATGATTAAGCTTCACTGCATCGCGGAAGCACTGCGGTAAAGCCACCGTGAGCACAAAAGCATTACGTGATACGAAATTAACGCATGCACAGGCCACTTTTCATCAAACAAATATAAGCATTTGCGACTGCTCAGGCCAAATATGCATCTTGGCACGTCCGTTTCAGGCAAACAAACGGACAAATACTAAAATGTGATCAAGCTTCACTGCATCGAAAAAGCACTGTGGTAAAGCCAGCATGAGCAGAAGAGCACTACATGATTCGAAATGAACGCATGCCCAGGCCACTTGTGCATCAAACAAATATAATCATTTGCGACTGCTCAGGCGAAATATGCATCTTGGCATGTTCGTTTGGGGCAAACAA
Source organism: Rhipicephalus microplus (assembly GCF_043290135.1). Classification (NCBI taxonomy): domain Eukaryota; kingdom Metazoa; phylum Arthropoda; class Arachnida; order Ixodida; family Ixodidae; genus Rhipicephalus; species Rhipicephalus microplus. Next base: position 511,859 of record NW_027464702.1, on the reverse strand, counting down.
AAGGACAAATACTTAAATATGATCATGCTTCACTGCATCGCAAAAGCACTGCGGTAAAGCCAGCGTGAGCAGAAGAGCATTACATGTTACGAAATGAACGCATGCACAGGGTACTTGTGCATCAAACAACTATAAGCATTTGCGATTGCTCAGGCCAAATATCCATCTTGGCACGTCCGTTTCAGGCAAACAAAAGGACAAATATTTAAATATGATTAAGCTTCACTGCATCGCAAAAGCACTGCGGTAAAGCCAGCGTGAGCAGAATAGAACTACATGATACAAAATGAACGCATGCACAGGCCACTTGTGCATCAAACAAATATAAGCATTTTCGACTGCTCATGCCAAATATGCATCTTGGCAGGTCCGTTTCAGGCAAACAAAAGGACAATTACCAAGAGATGATGAAGCTTGACTGCATCACGAAAGCACTGCGATAAAGCCAGCGTGAGCAGAAGAGACCTACATGATACGAAAGGAACGCATGCCCAGGCCACTTGTGCATCAAACAAATATAGGCATTTGCGACTGCTCAGGCCAAATATGCATCTTGGCACGTCCGTTTCAGGGAGACAAAAAGAAAATTACCAAAAGATGAATAAGCTTCACTGCATCGCGAAAGCACTGTGGTAAAACCAGCGTGAGCAGAAGAGCATTACATGATACGAAATGAACGCATGCACAGGCCACTTGTGCATCAAACAAAGATAAGCATTTGCGACAGCTCAGGAAAAATATGCATCTTGGCACGTCCGTTTCAGGCAAACAAAAGGACAAATACTTATATTTAATGAAGCTTTACTGCATCGCAAAAGCACTGCGGTAATGCCAGCGTGAGCAGAAGAGCATTACATGATACGAAATGAACGCATGCAAGGGCCACTTGTGCATCAAACAAATATAAGCACTTGCGACTGCTCAGGCCAAATATGCATCTTCGCACGTCCGTTTCAGGTAGACAAAAAGACAATTACCAAAAGATGATTATGCTTCACTCCATCGCGAAAGCACTGCGGTAAGGCCAGCGTGGGCAGAAGAGCATTACATGATACGAAATGAACGCATGCACAGGCCACTTGTGCATCAAACAAATATGAGCATTTGCGACTGCACAGGCCAAATATGCATCTTGGCACGTCCGTTTTAGGGAGACAATAAGACAATTACCAAAAAACTATTAAGCTTCACTGGATCGAAAAAGCACTGCGGTAAAGCCAGCGTGAACAGAACAGCGTTACATGATACGAAATGAACGCATGCACAGGCCACTTGTGCATCAAACAAATATAAGCATTCGCGACTGCTTTGGCCAAATATGTAACTTAGCACGTTCGTTTCAGGGAGAATAAACGACACTTACCAAAAGCTGATTTAGCTTCACTGCATAGCCAAAGCACTGGGGTAAAACCAGCATGCGCAGAAGAGCATTACATGATACGAAATGAATGCATGCACAGGCCACTTGTGCATCAAACAAATATAAGCATTTGCGACTTCTCAAGCCAAATATGCATTTTGGCACATCCGTTTCAGGGAGACAAAAAGACAATTCCCGAAAGATGATTAAGCTTCACTGCATTGCAAAAATAACTGCAATAAAGCCAGCGTGAACAGAAGAGCATTACATGGTACGAAATGAACGCATGCACAATCCACTTGTGCATCAAACAAATATAAGCATTTGCGACTGCTCGGGCCAAATGTGCAACTTGGCACGTTCGTTTCAGTGAGACAAAACTACAATTACCAAAGGCTGATTAAGCTTCACTGGATCGAAAAAGCACTGCGGTAAAGGCAGCGTGAACAAAGAGCATTACATGATACGAAATGAACGCATGCACAGGCCACTTGTGCATCAAAAAAATATAAGTATTTGCGACTGCTCAAGCCAAATACGCATCTTGGCACGTCCGTTTCAGGCAAACAAAAGCACAAATACTAAAATATGATCAAGCTTCACTGCATTGAAAAAGCACTGCGGTAAAGCCAGCATGAGCAGAAGAGCACTACATGATACAAAATGCACGCATGCCCAGGCCACTTGTGCATCAAACAAATATAAGCATTTGCGACTGCACAGGCCAAATATGCATCTTGGCACGTCCGCATCAGGCAAACAAAAGGACAAATACCTAAATATTATCAAGCTTCATTGCACCACAAAAGCACTGCGGTAAAGCCAGCTTGAGCAAATAGCATTACATGATATGAAATGAACGCATGCACAGGCCACTTGTGCATCAAACAAATATAAGCATATGCGACTGCTCAGGCAAAATATGCATCTTGGCACGTCCGTTTTAGAGAGACAATAAGACAATTACCAAAAAATTATTAAGCTTCACTGTATCGAAAAAGCACTGCGGTAAAGCCAGCATGAGCAGAAGAGCATTACATGATACGAAATGAATGCATGCACAGGCCACTTGTGCATCAAACAAATATAAGCATTTGCGACTGTTCAGGCCAAATATGCATCTTGGCACATCCGTTTCAGGGAGACAAAAAGACAATTACCGAAAGATGATTAAGCTTCACTGCACCGCCAAAGCACTGCAGTAAATCTAGCGTGAGAACAAGAGCATTACCTAATACGAAATGAACGCATGCCCACGCCACTTGTGCATCAAAAAATATAAGTGTTTGCGACAGCTCAAGCCAAATACGCATCTTGGCACGTCCGTTTAAGGCAAACAAAAGGACAAATACTAAAATATGATCAAGCTTCGCTGCATTGAAAAAGCAATGCGGTAAAGCCAGCGTGAGCAGAAGAGCATTACATGTTACGAAATGAACGCATGCACAGGGTACTTGTGCATCAAACAAATATAAGCATTTGCGATTGCTCAGGCCAAATATGCATCTTGGCACGTCCGTTTCGGGCAAACAAAAGGACAAATACTTAAATATGATTAAGCTTCACTGCATCGCAAAAGCACTGCGGTAAAGCCAGCGTGAGCAGAATAGCACTACATGATACGAAATGAACGCATGCACAGGCCACTTGTGCATCAAACAAATATAAGCATTTTCGACTGCTCAGGCCAAATATGCATCTTGGCAGGTCCGTTTCAGGCAAACAAAAGGACAATTACCAAGAGATGATGAAGCTTGACTGCATCACGAAAGCACTGCGGTAAAGCCAGCGTGAACAGAAGAGCATTACATGATACGAAATGAACGCATGCACAAGCCACTTGTGCATCAAACAAATATAAGCATTTGCGACTGCTCGGGCCAAATGTGCAACTTGGCACGTTCGTTTCAGGGAGAAAAAACTACAATTACCAAAAGCTGATTAAGCTTCACTGGATCGAAAAAGCACTGCGGTAAAGCCAGCGTGAACAGAAGAGCATTACATGATACGAAATGAACGCATGCACAAGCCACTTGTGCATCAAACAAATATAAGCATTTGCGACTGCTCGGGCCAACTATGCAACTTGGCACATTCGTTTCAGGGAGACAAAACTACAATAACCAAAAGCTGATTAAGCTTCACTGCATCATCAAAGCACTGCAGTAAAGCTAGTGTGAGAACAAGAGCATTACTTAATACGAAATGAACGCATGCCCACGCCACTTGTGCATCAAAAAAATATAAGTATTTGCGACTGCTCAGGCCAAATACACATCTTGGCAAGTCCGTTTCAGGCAAACAAAAGGACAAATACTAAAATATGATCAAGCTTCACTGCATCAAAAAAGCACTGCGGTAAGGCCAGCGTCGGCAGAAGAGCATTACATGATACGAAATGAACGCATGCACAGGCCACTTGTGCATCAAACAAATATGAGCATTTGCGACTGCACAGGCCAAATATGCATCTTGGCACGTCCGTTTTAGGGAGACAATAAGACAATTACCAAAAAATTATTATGCTTCACTGGATCGAAAAAGCACTGCGGTAAAGCCAGCGTGAACAGAACAGCGTTACATGATACGAAATGAACGCATGCACAGGCCACATGTGCATCAAACAAATATAAGCATTCGCGACTGCTTCGGCCAAATATGTAACTTAGCACGTTCGTTTCAGGGAGACAAAACTACAATAACCAAAAGCTGATTAAGCTTCACTAGATCAAAAAAGCACTGCGGTAAAGGCAGCGTGAACAAAGAGCATTACATGATACGAAATGAACGCATGCACAAGCCACTTGTGCATCAAAAAAATATAAGTATTTGCGACTGCTCAGGCCAAATATGCATCTTGGCAGGTCCGTTTCAGGCAAACAAAAGGACAATTACCAAGAGATGATTAAGCTTGACTGCATTACGAAAGCACTGCGGTAAAGCCAGCGTGAACAGAAGAGCATTACATGATACGAAATGAACGCATGCACAAGCCACTTGTGCATCAAACAAATATAAGCATTTGCGACTGCTCGGGCCAAATGTGCAAATTGGCACGTTCGTTTCAGGGAGACAAAACTGCAATTACCAAAAGCTGGTTAAGCTTCACTGGATCGAAAAAGCACTGCGGTAAAGCCAGCGTGAACAGAAGAGCATTACATGATACGAAATGAACGCATGCACAAGCCACTTGTGCATCAAACAAATATAAGCATTTGCGACTGCTCGGGCCAAATATGCAACTTGGCACATTCGTTTCAGGAAGACAAAAAGAAAATTACCAAAAGATGATTAATCTTCACTGCATCGCCAAAGCACTGCGGTAAAACCAGCGTGAGCAGAAGAGCATAACATGATACGAAATGAACGCATGCACAGGCCACTTGTGCATCAAACAAATATAAGCATTTGCGACTGCTCAGGCCATATATGCATCTTGGCACGTCCAAGTTAGGGAGACAGTAAGACAATTACCAAAAAATTATTAAGCTTCACTGGATCGAAAAAGCACTGTGGTAAAGCCAGCGTGAACAGAAGAGCATTACATGATACGAAAGAAACGCATGCACAGGCCAATTGTGCATCAAACAAATATAAGCATTTGCGACTGCTCAGGCCAAATATGCAACTTGGCACGTTCGTTTCAGGGAGACAAAATGACAATTACCAAAAGCTCATTTAGCTTCACTGGATCGAAAAAGCACTGCGGTAAAGCCAGCGTGAACAGAAGAGCATTACATGATACGAAATGAACGCATGCACAAGCCACTTGTGCATCAAACAAATATAAGCATTTGCGACTGCTCGGGCCAAATATGCAACTTGGCACATTCGTTTCAGGGAGACAAAACTACAATAACCAAAAGCTGATTAAGCTTCACTGCATCATCAAAGCACTGCAGTAAAGCTAGTGTGAGAACAAGAGCATTACTTAATACGAAATGAACGCATGCCCACGCCACTTGTGCATCAAAAAAATATAAGTATTTGCGACTGCTCAGGCCAAATACACATCTTGGCAAGTCCGTTTCAGGCAAACAAAAGGACAAATACTAAAATATGATCAAGCTTCACTGCATCAAAAAAGCACTGCGGTAAGGCCAGCGTCGGCAGATGAGCATTACATGATACGAAATGAACGCATGCACAGGCCACTTGTGCATCAAACAAATATGAGCATTTGCGACTGCACAGGCCAAATATGCATCTTGGCACGTCCGTTTTAGGGAGACAATAAGACAATTACCAAAAAATTATTATGCTTCACTGGATCGAAAAAGCACTGCGGTAAAGCCAGCGTGAACAGAACAGCGTTACTTGATACGAAATGAACGCATGCACAGGCCACATGTGCATCAAACAAATATAAGCATTCGCGACTGCTTCGGCCAAATATGTAACTTAGCACGTTCGTTTCAGGGAGACAAAACTACAATAACCAAAAGCTGATTAAGCTTCACTAGATCGAAAAAGCACTGCGGTAAAGGCAGCGTGAACAAAGAGCATTACATGATACGAAATGAACGCATGCACAAGCCACTTGTGCATCAACAAATATAAGCATTTGCGACTGCTCAGGCCAAATATGCATCTTGGCACGTTCGTTTCAGGGAGACAAAAAGACAATTACCAAAAGATGATTAAGCTTCACTGCATCGAAAAAGCACTGCGGTAAAGCCAGCATGAGCAGAAGAGACCTAAATGATACGAAATGAACGCATGCCCAGGCCACTTGTGCATCAAACAAATATAGGCATTTGCGACTGCTCAGGCCAAATAAGCATCTTGGCACGTCCGTTTCAGGGAGACAAAAAGAAAATTACCAAAAGATGATTAAGCTTCACTGCATCGCGAAAGCACTGCGGTAAAACCAGCGTGAGCAGAAGAGCATTACATGACACGAAATGAACGCATGCACAGGCCACTTGTGCATCAAACAAATATAAGCATTTGCGACTGCTCAGGCCATATATTCATCTTGGCACGTCCAAGTTAGGAGACAGTAAGACAATTTCCAAGAAATTATTAGGCTTCACTGGATCGAAAAAGCACTGCGGTAAAGCCAGCGTGAACAGAAGAGCATTACATGATACGAAATGAACCCATGCACAGGCCAATTGTGCATCAAACAAATATAAGCATTCGCGACTGCTCAGGTCAAATATGCAACTTGGCACGTTCGTTTCAGGGAGACAAAACGACAATTACCAAAAGCTGATTTAGCTTCACTGCATCGCAAAGCGCTGCGGTAAAACCAGCATGAGCAGAAGAGCATTTCCTGATACGAAATGAACGCATGCACAAGCCACTTGTGCATCAAAGAAATATAAGCATTTGCGACTGCTCGGGCCAAATGTGCATCTTGACATGTCCGTTTCAGGGAGACAAAAAAACAATTACCAAAAGATGATTAGGCTTCACTGCATTGCGAAAGCACTGAAGTAAAGCTAGCGTGAGAAGAAGAGCATTACTTAATTCGAAATGAACGCATGCACAGGCCACTTGTGCATCAAACAAATTTAAGCATTTGCGACTGCTCAAGCCAAATATGCATCTTGGCACGTCCGTTTCAGGCAAACAAAAGGACGAATACTTAAATTTGATCAAGCTTCACTGCATCGCAAAAGCACTGCGTTAATGCCAGCGTGAGCAGAAGAGCATTACATGATACGAAATGAACGCATGCACAGGCCACTTGTGCATCAACAAATATAAGCATTTGCGACTGCTCAGCCAAATATGCATCTTGACATGTAAATTTCAAGGAGACAAAAAAACAATTACCAAAAGACGATTAGGCTTCACTGCATTGCGAAAGCACTGCAGTAAAGCTAGCGTGAAAAGAAGAGCATTACTTAATACGAAATGAACGCATGCCCACGCCACTTAAGCATCAAAGAAATATAAGCATTTGCGACTGCACAGGCCAAATATGCATCTCTGCACGTCCATTTCTGGCAAAAAAAAGGACAAATACTTAAATATGATCAAGCTTCACTGCATTGCAAAAGCACTGCGGTAAAGCCAGCGTGAACAGAAGAGCAATACATGATACGAAATGAACCCATGCACAGGCCACTTGTGCATCAAACAAATATAAGCATTTTCGACTGCTCAGGCCAACTATGCATCTTGGCAGGTCCGTTTCAGGCAAACAAAAGGACAATTACCAAGAGGCGATTAAGCTTCACTGCATCGCGAAAGCACTGCGGTAAAGCCAGCGTGAACAGAAGAGCATTACATGATACGAAATGAACGCATGCACAAGCCACTTGTGCATCAAACAAATATAAGCATTTGCGACTGCTTAGCCAAATATGCATCTTGACATGTCCGTTTCAGGCAAACAAAAGGACAATTACCAAGAGATGATTAAGCTTCACTGCATCGCGAAAGCACTGCGGTAATGCCAGCGTGAGCAGAAGAGCATTACATGATACGAAATGAACGCATGCACTGGCCACTTGTGCATCAATCAAATATAAGCATTTGCGACTGCTCAGCCAAATATGCACCTTGACATGTTCGTTTCAGGGAGACAAAAAACAATTACCAAAAGATGATTAGGCTTCACTGCATTGCGAAAGCACTGCAGTAAATCTAGCGTGAGAAGAAGAGCATTACTTAATACGAAATGAACGCATGCCCACGCCACTTAAGCATCAAACAATTATAAGCATTTGCGACTGCTCAGGCCAAATATGCATCTTTGCACGTCCGTTTCTGGCAAACAAAAGGACAAATACTTAAATATGATCAAGCTTCACTGCATTGCAAAAGCACTGCGGTAAAGCGAGCGTGAGCAGAAAAGCATTACATGATACGAAATGAACCCATGCACAGGCCACTTGTGCATCAAACAAATATAACCATTTTCGACTGCTCAGGCCAAATATGCATCTTGGCAGGTCCGTTTCAGGCAAACAAAAGGACAATTACCAAGAGATGATTAAGCTTCACTGCATCGCGAAAGCACTGCGGTAAAGCCAGCGTGAACAGAAGAGCATTACATGATACGAAATGAACGCATGCACAAGCCACTTGTGCATCAAACAAATATAAGCATATGCGACTGCTCGGGCCAAATGTGCATCTTGGCACGTGCGTTTCAGGCAAACAAAAGGACAAATATTTAAATTTAATGAAGCTTTACTGCATCGCAAAAGCACTGCGGTAATGCCAGCGTGAGCAGAAGAGCATTACACGATACGAAATGAACGCATGCACAGGCCACTTGTGCATCAAACAAATATAAGCATTTGCGACTGCTCAGGCCAAGTATGCATCATCGCACGTCCGTTTCAGGCCGACAAAAAGACAATTACCAAAAGATGATTATGCTTCACTGCATCGCGAAATCACTGCGGTAAAGCGAGCGTGAGCAGAAGAGCATTACATGATACGAAATGAACGCATGCACAGGCCACTTGTGCATCAAACAAATATAAGCATTTGCGACTGCACAGGCCAAATATGCATCTTGGCACGTCCGTTTTAGGGAGACAATAAGACAATTACCCAAAAATTATTAAGCTTCACTGGATCGAAAAAGCACTGCGGTAAAGCCAGCGTGAACAGAACAGCGTTACATGATACGAAATGAACGCATGCACAGGCCACTTGTGCATCAAACAAATATAAGCATTTGCGACACTCGGGCCAAATGTGCAACTTGGCACGTTCGTTTCAGGGAGACAAAACTACAATTACCAAAAGCTGATTAAGCTTCACTGGATCGAAAAAGCACTGCGGTAAAGGCAGCGTGAACAAAGAGCATTACATGATACGAAATGAACGCATGCACACGCCACTTGTGCATCAAACAAATATTAGCATTTGCGACTGCTCGGGCCAATATGCAACTCGGCACATTCGTTTCAGGGAGACAAAACTACAATTACCAAAAGCTGATTAAGCTTCACTGCACCGCCAAATCACTGCAGTAAAGCTAGCGTGAGAACAAGAGCATTACTTAATACGAAATGAACGCATGCCCACGTCACTTGTGCATCAAAAAAAATAGAAGTATTTGCGACTGCTCAGGCCAAATACGCATCTTGGCACGTCCGTTTCAGGCAAACAAAAGGACAAATACTAAAATATGATCAATCTTCACTGCATCGGAAAAGCACTGCGGTAAAGCCAGCATGAGCAGAAGAGCACTACATGATACAAAATTCACGCATGCCCAGGCCACTTGTGCATCAAACATATATAAGCATGTGCGACTGCACAGGCCAAATATGCATCTTGGCACGTCCGCATCAGGCAAACAAAAGGACAAATACTTAAATATGATCAAGCTTCACTGCATCTCAAAAGCACTGCGGTAAAGCCAGCTTGAGCAAATAGCATTACATGATACGAAATGAACGCATGCACAGGCCACCTGTGCATCAAACAAATATAAGCATTTGCGACTGCTCAGGCCATGTATGCATCTTGGCACGTCCAAGTTAGGGAGACAGTAAGACAATTACCAAAAAATTATTAAGCTTCACTGGATCGAAAAAGCACTGCGGTAAAGCCAGCGTGAACAGAAGAGCAATACATGATACGAAATGAACGCATGCACAGGCCAATTGTGCATCAAACAAATATAAGCATTTGCGACTGCTCAGGCCAAATATGCAACTTGGCACATTCGTTTCAGGGAGACAAAACTACAATTACCAAAAGCTGATTAAGCTTCACTGCATCGCCAAAGCACTGCGGTAAAACCAGCATGAGCAGAAGAGCATTATATGATACGAAATGAACGCATGCACAGGCCACTTGTGCGTCAAATACAAGCATTTGCGACTTCTCAAGCCAAATATGCATCTTGGCACGTCCGTTTCAGGCAAACAAAAGGACAAATACCTAAATTTGATCAAGCTTCACTGCATCGCAAAAGCACTGCAGTAAAGCTAGCGTGAGAAGAAGAGCATTAATTAATACGAAATGAACGCATGCCCACGCCACTTAAGCATCAAACAAATATCAGCATTTGCGACTGCACAGGCCAAATATGCATCTTTGCACGTCCGTTTCAGGCAAACAAAAGGACAAATACTAAAATATGATCAAGCTTCACTGCATCGAAAAAGCACTGCGGTAAAGCCAGCATGAGCAGAAGAGCACTAACTACATGATACAAAATTCACGCATGCCCAGGCCACTTGTGCATCAAACATATATAAGCAATTGCGACTGCACAGGCCAAATATGTATCTTGGCACGTCCGCATCAGGCAAACAAAAGGACAGATACTTAAATATGATCAAGCTTCACTGCAATGCAAAAGCACTGCGGTAAAGCCAGCGTGAGCAGAAGAGCATTACATGATACGAAATGAACCCATGCACAGGCCACTTGTGCATCGAACAAATATAAGCATTTTCGACTGCTCAGGCCAAATATCCATCTTGGCAGGTCCGTTTCAGGCAAACAAAAGGACATTACCAAGAGATGATTAAGCTTCACTGCATCGCGAAAGCACTGCGGTAAAGCCAGCGTGAACAGAAGAGCATTACATGATACGAAATGAACGCATGCACAAGCCACTTGTGCATCAAACAAATATAAGCATTTGTGACTGCTCGGGCCAAATGTGCAACTTGGCACGTTCGTTTCAGGGAGACAAAACTACAATTACCAAAAGCTGATTAAGCTTCACTGGATCGAAAAAGCACTGCGGTAAAGCCAGCGTGAACAGAAGGGCATTATATGATACGAAATGAACGCATGCACAGGCCACTTGTGCATCAAACAAAGATAAGCATTTGCGACGGCTCAGGCAAAATATGCATCTTAGCACGTGTGTTTCAGGCAAACAAAAGGACAAATACTTAAATTTAATGAAGCTTTACTGCATCGCAAAAGCACTGCGGTAATGCCAGGGTGAGCAGAAGAGCATTACATGATACGAAATGAACGCATGCACAGGCCACTTGTGCATCAAACAAATATAAGCGTTTGCGACTGCACAGGCCAAATATGCATCTTGGCACGTCCGTTTTACGGAGACAATAAGACAATCACCAAAAAATTAATAAGCTTCACTGCATCGCGAAAGCACTGCGGTAAAGCCAGCGTGAACAGAACAGCGTTACATGATACGAAATGAACGCATGCACAGGCTACTTGTGCATCAAACAAATATAAGCATTCGCGGCTGCTCAGGCTAAATATGCATCTTGGCACGTCCGTTTCAGGCAAACAAAAGGACAAATACTAAAATTTGATCAAGCTTCACTGCATCGAAAAAGCACTGCGGTAAAGCCAGCATGAGCAGAAGAGAACTACATGATACAAAATGAACGCATGCCCAGGCCACTTGTGCATCAAACAAATATAAGCATTTGCGACTGCACAGGCCAAATATGCATCTTGGCACGTCCGCATCAGGCAAACAAAAGGACGAACACTAAAATATGATCAAGCTTCACTGCATCACAAAAGCACTGCGGTAAATCCAGCTTGAGCAAATAGCATTACATGATACGAAATGAACGCTTGCACAGGCCACTTGTGCATCAAAGAAATATAAGCATATGCGACTGCTCAGGCCAAATATGCATCTTGGCACGTCCGTTTCATAGAGAAAAAAAGACAATTACCAAAAGATGATTAAGCTTCACTGCATCGCGAAAGCACTGCGGTAAAGCCACCGTGAGCACAAAAGCGTTACATGATACGAAATTAACGCATGCACAGGCCACTTTTGCATCAAACAAATATAAGCGTTTGCGACTGCTCGGGCCAAATGTGCAAATTGGCACGTTCGTTTCAGGGAGACAAAACTGCAATTACCAAAAGCTGGTTAAGCTTCACTGGATCGAAAAAGCACTGCGGTAAAGCCAGCGTGAACAGAAGAGCATTACATGATACGAAATGAACGCATGCACAAGCCACTTGTGCATCAAACAAATATAAGCATTTGCGACTGCTCGGGCCAAATATGCAACTTGGCACATTCGTTTCAGGAAGACAAAAAGAAAATTACCAAAAGATGATTAAGCTTCACTGCATCGCCAAAGCACTGCGGTAAAACCAGCGTGAGCAGAAGAGCATAACATGATACGAAATGAACGCATGCACAGGCCACTTGTGCATCAAACAAATATAAGCATTTGCGACTGCTCAGGCCATATATGCATCTTGGCACGTCCAAGTTAGGGAGACAGTAAGACAATTACCAAAAAATTATTAAGCTTCACTGGATCGAAAAAGCACTGTGGTAAAGCCAGCGTGAACAGAAGAGCATTACATGATACGAAAGAAACGCATGCACAGGCCAATTGTGCATCAAACAAATATAAGCATTTGCGACTGCTCAGGCCAAATATGCAACTTGGCACGTTCGTTTCAGGGAGACAAAATGACAATTACCAAAAGCTCATTTAGCTTCACTGGATCGAAAAAGCACTGCGGTAAAGCCAGCGTGAACAGAAGAGCATTACATGATACGAAATGAACGCATGCACAAGCCACTTGTGCATCAAACAAATATAAGCATTTGCGACTGCTCGGGCCAAATATGCAACTTGGCACATTCGTTTCAGGGAGACAAAACTACAATAACCAAAAGCTGATTAAGCTTCACTGCATCATCAAAGCACTGCAGTAAAGCTAGTGTGAGAACAAGAGCATTACTTAATACGAAATGAACGCATGCCCACGCCACTTGTGCATCAAAAAAATATAAGTATTTGCGACTGCTCAGGCCAAATACACATCTTGGCAAGTCCGTTTCAGGCAAACAAAAGGACAAATACTAAAATATGATCAAGCTTCACTGCATCAAAAAAGCACTGCGGTAAGGCCAGCGTCGGCAGAAGAGCATTACATGATACGAAATGAACGCATGCACAGGCCACTTGTGCATCAAACAAATATGAGCATTTGCGACTGCACAGGCCAAATATGCATCTTGGCACGTCCGTTTTAGGGAGACAATAAGACAATTACCAAAAAATTATTATGCTTCACTGGATCGAAAAAGCACTGCGGTAAAGCCAGCGTGAACAGAACAGCGTTACATGATACGAAATGAACGCATGCACAGGCCACATGTGCATCAAACAAATATAAGCATTCGCGACTGCTTCGGCCAAATATGTAACTTAGCACGTTCGTTTCAGGGAGACAAAACTACAATAACCAAAAGCTGATTAAGCTTCACTAGATCGAAAAAGCACTGCGGTAAAGGCAGCGTGAACAAAGAGCATTACATGATACGAAATGAACGCATGCACAAGCCACTTGTGCATCAAAAAAATATAAGTATTTGCGACTGCTCAGGCCAAATATGCATCTTGGCAGGTCCGTTTCAGGCAAACAAAAGGACAATTACCAAGAGATGATTAAGCTTGACTGCATCACGAAAGCACTGCGGTAAAGCCAGCGTGAACAGAAGAGCATTACATGATACGAAATGAACGCATGCACAAGCCACTTGTGCATCAAACAAATATAAGCATTTGCGACTGCTCGGGCCAAATGTGCAAATTGGCACGTTCGTTTCAGGGAGACAAAACTACAATTACCAAAAGCTGATTAAGCTCCACTGGATCGAAAAAGCACTGCGGTAAAGCCAGCGTGAACAGAAGAGCATTACATGATACGAAATGAACGCATGCACAAGCCACTTGTGCATCAAACAAATATAAGCATTTGCGACTGCTCGGGCCAAATATGCAACTTGGCACAATCGTTTCAGGAAGACAAAAAGAAAATTACCAAAAGGTGATTAAGCTTCACTGCATCGCCAAAGCACTGAGGTAAAACCAGCGTGAGCAGAAGAGCATAACATGATACGAAATGAACGCATGCACAGGCCACTTGTGCATCAAACAAATATAAGCATTTGCGACTGCTCAGGCCATATATGCATCTTGGCACGTCCAAGTTAGGGAGACAGTAAGACAATTACCAAAAAATTATTAAGCTTCACTGGATCGAAAAAGCACTGCGGTAAAACCAGCATGAGCAGAAGAGCATTTCATGATACGAAATGAACGCATGCACAAGCCACTTGTGCATCAAACAAATATAACCATTTGCGAATGCTCAGGTCAAATATGCATCTTGGCACGTCCGTTTCAGGGAGACAAAAAGACAATTACCAAAAGGTGATTATGCTTCACTGCATCGCGAAAGCACTGCGGTAAAGCCAGCGTGAACAGAAGAGCGTTACATGATACGAAATGAACGCATGCACAGGCCACTTGTGCATCAAACAAATATAAGCATTCGCGACTGCTCAGGCCAAATATGCAACTTGGAACTTTCGTTTCAGGGAGACAAAACGACAATTACCAAAAGCTTATTTAGCTTCACTGTATAGCCAAAGCACTGCGGTAAAACCAGCATGAGCAGAGAAGCATTACTTGATACGAAATGAATGCATGCACAGGCCACTTGTGCATCAACAAATATAAGCATTTGCGACTGCTCAGGCCAAATATGCATCTTGGCACGTTCGTTTCAGGGAGACAAAAAGACAATTACCAAAAGATGATTAAGCTTCACTGCATCGAAAAAGCACTGCGGTAAAGCCAGCATGAGCAGAAGAGACCTAAATGATACGAAATGAACGCATGCCCAGGCCACTTGTGCATCAAACAAATATAGGCATTTGCGACTGCTCAGGCCAAATAAGCATCTTGGCACGTCCGTTTCAGGGAGACAAAAAGAAAATTACCAAAAGATGATTAAGCTTCACTGCATCGCGAAAGCACTGCGGTAAAACCAGCGTGAGCAGAAGAGCATTACATGACACGAAATGAACGCATGCACAGGCCACTTGTGCATCAAACAAATATAAGCATTTGCGACTGCTCAGGCCAGATATTCATCTTGGCACGTCCAAGTTAGGAGACAGTAAGACAATTTCCAAAAAATTATTAGGCTTCACTGGATCGAAAAAGCACTGCGGTAAAGCCAGCGTGAACAGAAGAGCATTACATGATACGAAATGAACCCATGCACAGGCCAATTGTGCATCAAACAAATATAAGCATTCGCGACTGCTCAGGTCAAATATGCAACTTGGCACGTTCGTTTCAGGGAGACAAAACGACAATTACCAAAAGCTGATTTAGCTTCACTGCATCGCAAAGCGCTGCGGTAAAACCAGCATGAGCAGAAGAGCATTTCCTGATACGAAATGAACGCATGCACAAGCCACTTGTGCATCAAAGAAATATAAGCATTTGCGACTGCTCGGGCCAAATGTGCATCTTGACATGTCCGTTTCAGGGAGACAAAAAAACAATTACCAAAAGATGATTAGGCTTCACTGCATTGCGAAAGCACTGAAGTAAAGCTAGCGTGAGAAGAAGAGCATTACTTAATTCGAAATGAACGCATGCACAGGCCACTTGTGCATCAAACAAATTTAAGCATTCGCGACTGCTCAAGCCAAATATGCATCTTGGCACGTCCGTTTCAGGCAAACAAAAGGACGAATACTTAAATTTGATCAAGCTTCACTGCATCGCAAAAGCACTGCGTTAATGCCAGCGTGAGCAGAAGAGCATTACATGATACGAAATGAACGCATGCACAGGCCACTTGTGCATCAACAAATATAAGCATTTGCGACTGCTCAGCCAAATATGCATCTTGACATGTACGTTTCAAGGAGACAAAAAAACAATTACCAAAAGACGATTAGGCTTCACTGCATTGCAAAAGCGCTGCAGTAAAGCTAGCGTGAAAAGAAGAGCATTACTTAATACGAAATGAACGCATGCCCACGCCACTTAAGCATCAAAGAAATATAAGCATTTGCGACTGCACAGGCCAAATATGCATCTCTGCACGTCCATTTCTGGCAAAAAAAGGACAAATACTTAAATATGATCAAGCTTCACTGCATTGCAAAAGCACTGCGGTAAAGCCAGCGTGAACAGAAGAGCAATACATGATACGAAATGAACCCATGCACAGGCCACTTGTGCATCAAACAAATATAAGCATTTTCGACTGCTCAGGCCAACTATGCATCTTGGCAGGTCCGTTTCAGGCAAACAAAAGGACAATTACCAAGAGGCGATTAAGCTTCACTGCATCGCGAAAGCACTGCGGTAAAGCCAGCGTGAACAGAAGAGCATTACATGATACGAAATGAACGCATGCACAAGCCACTTGTGCATCAAACAAATATAAGCATTTGCGACTGCTTAGCCAAATATGCATCTTGACATGTCCGTTTCAGGCAAACAAAAGGACAATTACCAAGAGATGATTAAGCTTCACTGCATCGCGAAAGCACTGCGGTAATGCCAGCGTGAGCAGAAGAGCATTACATGATACGAAATGAACGCATGCACTGGCCACTTGTGCATCAATCAAATATAAGCATTTGCGACTGCTCAGCCAAATATGCATCTTGACATGTTCGTTTCAGGGAGACAAAAAACAATTACCAAAAGATGATTAGGCTTCACTGCATTGCGAAAGCACTGCAGTAAATCTAGCGTGAGAAGAAGAGCATTACTTAATACGAAATGAACGCATGCCCACGCCACTTAAGCATCAAACAATTATAAGCATTTGCGACTGCTCAGGCCAAATATGCATCTTTGCACGTCCGTTTCTGGCAAACAAAAGGACAAATACTTAAATATGATCAAGCTTCACTGCATTGCAAAAGCACTGCGGTAAAGCGAGCGTGAGCAGAAAAGCATTACATGATACGAAATGAACCCATGCACAGGCCACTTGTGCATCAAACAAATATAACCATTTTCGACTGCTCAGGCCAAATATGCATCTTGGCAGGTCCGTTTCAGGCAAACAAAAGGACAATTACCAAGAGATGATTAAGCTTCACTGCATCGCGAAAGCACTGCGGTAAAGCCAGCGTGAACAGAAGAGCATTACATGATACGAAATGAACGCATGCACAAGCCACTTGTGCATCAAACAAATATAAGCATATGCGACTGCTCGGGCCAAATGTGCATCTTGGCACGTGCGTTTCAGGCAAACAAAAGGACAAATATTTAAATTTAATGAAGCTTTACTGCATCGCAAAAGCACTGCGGTAATGCCAGCGTGAGCAGAAGAGCATTACACGATACGAAATGAACGCATGCACACGCCACTTGTGCATCAAACAAATATAAGCATTTGCGACTGCTCAGGCCAAGTATGCATCATCGCACGTCCGTTTCAGGCCGACAAAAAGACAATTACCAAAAGATGATTATGCTTCACTGCATCGCGAAATCACTGCGGTAAAGCGAGCGTGAGCAGAAGAGCATTACATGATACGAAATGAACGCATGCACAGGCCACTTGTGCATCAAACAAATATAAGCATTTGCGACTGCACAGGCCAAATATGCATCTTGGCACGTCCGTTTTAGGGAGACAATAAGACAATTACCCAAAAATTATTAAGCTTCACTGGATCGAAAAAGCACTGCGGTAAAGCCAGCGTGAACAGAACAGCGTTACATGATACGAAATGAACGCATGCACAGGCCACTTGTGCATCAAACAAATATAAGCATTTGCGACACTCGGGCCAAATGTGCAACTTGGCACGTTTGTTTCAGGGAGACAAAACTACAATTACCAAAAGCTGATTAAGCTTCACTGGATCGAAAAAGCACTGCGGTAAAGGCAGCGTGAACAAAGAGCATTACATGATACGATGAACGCATGCACACGCCACTTGTGCATCAAACAAATATTAGCATTTGCGACTGCTCGGGCCAATATGCAACTCGGCACATTCGTTTCAGGGAGACAAAACTACAATTACCAAAAGCTGATTAAGCTTCACTGCACCGCCAAATCACTGCAGTAAAGCTAGCGTGAGAACAAGAGCATTACTTAATACGAAATGAACGCATGCCCACGTCACTTGTGCATCAAAAAAAATAGAAGTATTTGCGACTGCTCAGGCCAAATACGCATCTTGGCACGTCCGTTTCAGGCAAACAAAAGGACAAATACTAAAATATGATCAATCTTCACTGCATCGGAAAAGCACTGCGGTAAAGCCAGCATGAGCAGAACAGCACTACATGATACAAAATTCACGCATGCCCAGGCCACTTGTGCATCAAACATATATAAGCATTTGCGACTGCACAGGCCAAATATGCATCTTGGCACGTCCGCATCAGGCAAACAAAAGGACAAATACTTAAATATGATCAAGCTTCACTGCATCTCAAAAGCACTGCGGTAAAGCCAGCTTGAGCAAATAGCATTACATGATACGAAATGAACGCATGCACAGGCCACCTGTGCATCAAACAAATATAAGCATTTGCGACTGCTCAGGCCATGTATGCATCTTGGCACGTCCAAGTTAGGGAGACAGTAAGACAATTACCAAAAAATTATTAAGCTTCACTGGATCGAAAAAGCACTGCGGTAAAGCCAGCGTGAACAGAAGAGCAATACATGATACGAAATGAACGCATGCACAGGCCAATTGTGCATCAAACAAATATAAGCATTTGCGACTGCTCAGGCCAAATATGCAACTTGGCACATTCGTTTCAGGGAGACAAAACTACAATTACCAAAAGCTGATTAAGCTTCACTGCATCGCCAAAGCACTGCGGTAAAACCAGCATGAGCAGAAGAGCATTATATGATACGAAATGAACGCATGCACAGGCCACTTGTGCGTCAAATACAAGCATTTGCGACTTCTCAAGCCAAATATGCATCTTGGCACGTCCGTTTCAGGCAAACAAAAGGACAAATACTTAAATTTGATCAAGCTTCACTGCATCGCAAAAGCACTGCAGTAAAGCTAGCGTGAGAAGAAGAGCATTAATTAATACGAAATGAACGCATGCCCACGCCACTTAAGCATCAAACAAATATCAGCATTTGCGACTGCACAGGCCAAATATGCATCTTTGCACGTCCGTTTCAGGCAAACAAAAGGACAAATACTAAAATATGATCAAGCTTCACTGCATCGAAAAAGCACTGCGGTAAAGCCAGCATGAGCAGAAGAGCACTAACTACATGATACAAAATTCACGCATGCCCAGGCCACTTGTGCATCAAACATATATAAGCAATTGCGACTGCACAGGCCAAATATGTATCTTGGCACGTCCGCATCAGGCAAACAAAAGGACAGATACTTAAATATGATCAAGCTTCACTGCAATGCAAAAGCACTGCGGTAAAGCCAGCGTGAGCAGAAGAGCATTACATGATACGAAATGAACCCATGCACAGGCCACTTGTGCATCGAACAAATATAAGCATTTTCGACTGCTCAGGCCAAATATCCATCTTGGCAGGTCCGTTTCAGGCAAACAAAAGGACATTACCAAGAGATGATTAAGCTTCACTGCATCGCGAAAGCACTGCGGTAAAGCCAGCGTGAACAGAAGAGCATTACATGATACGAAATGAACGCATGCACAAGCCACTTGTGCATCAAACAAATATAAGCATTTGTGACTGCTCGGGCCAAATGTGCAACTTGGCACGTTCATTTCAGGGAGACAAAACTACAATTACCAAAAGCTGATTAAGCTTCACTGGATCGAAAAAGCACTGCGGTAAAGCCAGCGTGAACAGAAGGGCATTATATGATACGAAATGAACGCATGCACAGGCCACTTGTGCATCAAACAAAGATAAGCATTTGCGACGGCTCAGGCAAAATATGCATCTTGGCACGTGTGTTTCAGGCAAACAAAAGGACAAATACTTAAATTTAATGAAGCTTTACTGCATCGCAAAAGCACTGCGGTAATGCCAGGGTGAGCACAAGAGCATTACATGATACGAAATGAACGCATGCACAGGCCACTTGTGCATCAAACAAATATAAGCGTTTGCGACTGCACAGGCCAAATATGCATCTTGGCACGTCCGTTTTACGGAGACAATAAGACAATCACCAAAAAATTATTAAGCTTCACTGCATCGCGAAAGCACTGCGGTAAAGCCAGCGTGAACAGAACAGCGTTACATGATACGAAATGAACGCATGCACAGGCTACTTGTGCATCAAACAAATATAAGCATTCGCGGCTGCTCAGGCTAAATATGCATCTTGGCACGTCCGTTTCAGGCAAACAAAAGGACAAATACTAAAATATGATCAAGCTTCACTGCATCGAAAAAGCACTGCGGTAAAGCCAGCATGAGCAGAAGAGAACTACATGATACAAAATGAACGCATGCCCAGGCCACTTGTGCATCAAACAAATATAAGCATTTGCGACTGCACAGGCCAAATATGCATCTTGGCACGTCCGCGTCAGGCAAACAAAAGGACGAACACTAAAATATGATCAAGCTTCACTGCATCACAAAAGCACTGCGGTAAATCCAGCTTGAGCAAATAGCATTACATGATACGAAATGAACGCTTGCACAGGCCACTTGTGCATCAAAGAAATATAAGCATATGCGACTGCTCAGGCCAAATATGCATCTTGGCACGTCCGTTTCATAGAGAAAAAAAGACAATTACCAAAAGATGATTAAGCTTCACTGCATCACGAAAGCACTGCGGTAAAGCCACCGTGAGCACAAAAGCATTACATGATACGAAATTAACGCATGCACAGGGCACTTTTGCATCAAACAAATAAGCATTTGCGACTGCTCAGGCCAAATATGCATCTTGGCACGTCCGTTTCAGGCAAACAAAAGGACGAATACTTAAATATGATCACGCTTCACTGCATCGCAAAAGCACTGCGGTAAAGCCAGCGTGAGCAGAAGAGCATTATATGTTACGAAATGAACGCATGCCCAGGCCAGTTGTGCATCAAACAAATATAGGCATTTGCGACTGCTCAGGCCAAATATGCATCTTGGCACGTCCGTTTCAGGGAGACAAAAAGAAAATTACCAAAAGATGATTAAGCTTCACTGCATCGCGAAAGCACTGCGGTAAAACCAGCGTGAGCAGAAGAGCATTACATGATACGAAATAAACGCATGCACAGGCCACTTGTGCATCAAACAAATATAAGCATTTGCGACTGCTCAGGCCATATATTCATCTTGGCACGTCCAAGTTAGGGAGACAGTAAGACAATTACCAAAAAATTATTAGGCTTCACTGGATCGAAAAAGCACTGCGGTAAAGCCAGCGTGAACAGAAGAGCATTACTTGATACGAAATGAACGCATGCACAGGCCACTTGTGCATCAAACAAAGATAAGCATTTGCGACGGCTCAGGCAGAATATGCATCTTGGCACGTGCGTTTCAGGCAAACAAAAGGACAAATACTTATATTTAATGAAGCTTTACTGCATCGCAAAAGCACTGCGGTAATGCCAGCGTGAGCAGAAGAGCATTACATGATACGAAATGAACGCATGCACAGGCCACTTGTGCATCAAACAAATATAAGCATTTGCGACTGCTCGGGCCAATATGCAACTCGGCACATTCGTTTCAGGGAGACAAAACTACAATTACCAAAAGCTGATTAAGCTTCACTGCACCGCCAAAGCACTGCAGTAAAGCTAGCGTGAGAACAAGGGCAGTGCCGTTCACGCATGTTCTGCTTCTTGTGCAGGTTAGTGAATGTTCCCTTTGTAGACAATTTGCTCTTGTTATCCAGCCGGTTCCACCCCATATGTTGTATAACTGTGTGCGCGTGCATTCCGATGCTGGAAACCACTCAAAGCGTCGGATTTTGCTGCTGCGTCGTTTTTGCTTTTATTTTTTGTTATTAATTCTCTGCGGGGATATCGAAACGAATCCTGGCCCTGTCGTTGATGCGACGCTACAGAAAATTTTGGATGGGCAAAACACGATTGTTCGAAAGCTTAATACCATTGAAGCGAACCAAGCGGAACATAAGGCTGCTATAAATGACTTGAGTGAACGAGTGTCGTCAATGGAAGGAAAAATGTCAGTGCTGTCAAAATTAGAAGCCGCTATCACTGAGTGTACTGCGCGCTGTAATACCCAGCACGGGGTGATACAGTTGCTTCAAAATAAGATTGATGATCTTGAAAATCGTAGTAGACAGCATAACTTGGTATTCTACGGCATACCTGATACAAGTGTCCGCGAATCTTGGTCACAATCTGAATCGCTTGTGAAAGAAGTATGCTCGACAAAATTACAAGTTAACCCCGAAACGATAGAAAAAGCTCATCGGCTCGGGAAATTTCGAGAGGGAAAAACGCGGCCCGTGATCGCAAGGTTCGGGTCATTGAAAGAAAAGCACCTGATTTTAGGAAAGGCCAAGAATTTGAAAGATACAGGTATCGGTATGTCGGAAGACTTTTCTGAACCAGTGCGAAAGAAAAGGCGAATTTTGTGGCAGTTTGCTAGAGAAAATAGAAGCGGGGACGCACGAGTACAGCTAAAACACGATACCCTTCACATGGACGGCATCAGGTACACTTACGATGATACCTCAGGCAAGGTTGTGCAGTGCAAGTGACCGACTAAGTTCTTATGCTCTTCACTTTCTTTTTTGTTAGTAAACTGTAGGAGCATTAAAAATAAAGTTGACATATTCGATGACTTAGTGCGCATGACCAAACCAAGTGTAGTTATCGGTACTGAATCATGGCTGAATGAAGACGTGGCAAACACCGAGGTATTTCCAGATAACTTTACTTGTTACAGGAAAGACAGGAACTATCATGGAGGTGGTGTATTTATCTTGGTAGATCAGCGCATTCCGTCTATAGGCATAAGCACTACAGACGATACGAGTGAAGCTGTTTGGTGTCAACTTAAGCTCTCGAATGGCAAATCACTATCAGTCTGCTCTTTTTATCGACCGCCAACTGGTTCAACTAAGGAATTTAGTGAATTCACTGCTACAGCTACAAAAATCGCCTCTGATTACGTCATTGTAGGTGGGGATTTTAACCTGCCTGATCTCGACTGGAATGAGCAACCAATAGCTTCTGGAAGTTCTCTTAGTTTTAAGTCTGAAATGGCTGATTTCATGAACCTCTTGTCTTTAACACAGTCAGTGTTGAAACCAACTCGAGGAGGTCATATCCTTGATCTATTTTTCACAAATATGCCAGAAATGGTAGAAAACACTGAAGTATTACCAGGGATAAGTGACCACGAGGTTGTGCTAAGTGAGATAAATATGAAACATACGAGTGCTTACAGTGAAAGGAGTCGGTGCATGTACAATTACGCGAAGGCTAATGTCCAAGGAATCAACACTGCATTGGAGGCATATTTCATTGTTTTCGAAACACTTGCCGATGATTATTCAGTAGAAGAGCTGTGGAATTTGTTTAAAGACAAGATTCTAGAGCTGAGAAACCGATTTGTTCCGACATGGGTGCTAACTAGAAGGCGTAATAAAAGTAAACCATGGTTTTGTAGAGAACTCGACGTTTTGGTCAAGCGTAGGCAGAGAATTTACCGTTCATTTAAAAGAAATCCCTCGGAAGAGAACTCTTGCAAACTGAAGCTGGCAACGCGTGAAGTAAATGATGCTACAGTCGAAATGAAAGTAGCCTACTTTAAAACAATTGAACGTAAAATAACGCAAAACCCGAAAGAACTTTGGAGGTATATCAAACGAAACAAGAAAGACAACATTTCAATTCCCGCTTTGACCAGCGGTGATATTACCGTGAGCGATACGACAGAAAAGGCTAAGTTGTTCAATTTATATTTTACGTCAGTGTTCTCAGCCGCTACTGACCCCCAAAAAGACTTGAAATTGTTGGTACACGAATCCACATCCATGCCTGATGTAGTACTTGACGCTCGTGGCATTGAATTACTACTTAGAGGTCTAGATTGTGCGAAAGCAGTGGGTCCTGATTGCTTGCCTAATTTTATGTTGAAGTCTTCTTCCCATGCAGTGTCTATGTACTTGAAAGTTATTTTTGAAAAATCGTTAAAACAGAGTTCTCTCCCAACTGATTGGAAAATGGCGTCTGTTGCTCCTATACATAAATCTGGCCCGCGCAATGCTGTGAATGATTACCGCCCTATCTCACTCACTTCTGTGTGCAGTAAAATTCTTGAACATATTTTATATACTGCGATTGTAAAGCACATAGATAGTAATTCCCTATTCAACTCTAACCAGCATGGATTTAGGCAGGGGCTATCATGCGTCACACAACTGGTAGAGTTCACCCATGTTTTAGCAGCAGCACTGGACGACAAATTTTCGGTCGACTGTATTTTCCTCGACTTTCAAAAAGCGTTCGACACTGTATCACACTTCTTATTGCTGAAAAAACTAACCAGCTTTAATATTAATCACCAAGTTATTGCATGGATTGCTGAATATCTACATGAGAGGCGACAATATGTAGTTGTAAACGGCGAAATGTCTGAAATAACTAGTGTTACGTCAGGGGTACCTCAGGGATCAGTTCTGGGACCATTACTTTTCTTATTATATATAAATGACATTAACGAAAACGTACAATCCCATATTAGGCTATTTGCAGACGACTGCATTTTATATCGTCAGATTACCTCTGAAACTGACTGTTCCGTAATCCAAAACGACCTATGTGCAATATACGCGTGGTGCCAGCGATGGGAAATGAAACTGAACCTTAAGAAAACTGTATGCATGAGGTTTTCCAGAAAAAGAAACCCAGGTGAATTTGAATACACAATAAACAGCTCTCCGGTAAAAATGGTGCGCGAATACAAATACCTAGGTGTTTTCTTTTGCCCCTCTCTATCATGGAATCGGCATGTGGATTACACTGTAAATAAAGCTTGTCGGAGCTTAGGATTCTTAAAAAGAAACACACGTGCTTTTCCACAGCAAACCCGAGAGGTACTATACAAAACATACGTGAGATCAGTACTGGAGTACGCATGTTGTGTGTGGGACCCTGCAACATCATCAAATAAAGAAAGATTAGAAAAAGTTCAGTCTATGGCGGCGAGATATGTGTTTAATGCACCTATGTACGACAGACAATTCAGTGCGACGGAAGCTAAGCTGAAGTTAAAATGGAAGTCTCTGCAGCACCGAAGGGCATCGTTTCGACTGAAGCTATTGCACAGCATATTTTATTCTCATACTCGAATTCCCTGTGACGTATACATAAGCCGGCCTCACTACATTTCAGCCCGCAAAGATCATGAACACAAGATAAGAGAATATAAATGTAATACATCGTCCTTCAGCAACTCTTTTTTTCCGAGAACTATCAGTCAGTGGAATCGACTTCCTCCCACAATTGTAGAAATTTCTTCAACGGATGCGTTTTTTCTGCAATAAAAATGATTGAATCTTTGGACCGCTAAGCCCTGTAGACTACGTGTGTGCGCCTGGCAGTCGCCATGATCTGTACGGTATCTTGGTTGTAAGCTATGTTGTTTTGTTTTAGTGTTAATTTGCCCTTGTTCTAGACGAATGCTGCACTTTGTTTTAATTATCATGAGATTTTCATCCATTTTTTTTGGAAATCTACTTCTTTTCTCTTTTTTACTTATGTGAATGCAATTATGTGAACTTATGTGAACCTGCAATTTTCATGTTCTTTTCTGTACCCCCCCCCCACTATAATGCCTGTATGGGCGCTGTGGGTACTAATTAAATAAATAATAAATTACTTAATACGAAATGAACGCATGCCCACGCCACTTGTGCATCAAAAAAATATAAGTATTTGTGACTGCTCAGGCCAAATACGCATCTTGGCACGTCCGTTTCAGGCAAACAAAAGGACAAATACTAAAATATGATCAAGCTTCACTGCATCACAAAAGCACTGCGGTAAAGCCAGCTTGAGCAAATAGCATTACATGATACGAAATGAACGCATGCACAGGCCACTTGTGCATCAAACAAATATAAGCATATGCGACTGCTCAGGCCAAATATGCATCTTGGACCGTCCGTTTCAGGGAGACAATAAGACAATCACCAAAAAATTATTAAGCTTCACTAGATCAAAAAAGCACTGCGGTAAAGCCAGCGTGAACAGAAGAGCGTTACATGATACGAAATGAACGCAATCACAGGCCACTTGTGCATCAAACAAAGATAAGCATTTGCGACGGCTCAGGCAAAATATGCATCTTGGCACGTGTGTTTCAGGCCAACAAAAGGACAAATACTTAAATTTAATGAAGCTTTACTGCATCGCAAAAGCACTGCGGTAATGCCAGCGTGAGCAGAAGAGCATTACTTGATACGAAATGAACGCATGCACAGGCCACTTGTGCATCAAACAAATATAAGCATTTGCGACTGCTCAGGCCATATATGCATCTTGGCACGTCCAAGTTAGGGAGACAGTAAGACAATTACCAAAACATTATTAAGCTTCACTGGATCGAAAAAGCACTGCGGTAAAGCCAGCGTGAACAGAAGAGCATTACATGATACGAAATGAACGCATGCACAGGACAATTGTGCATCAAACAAATATAAGCATTTGCGACTGCTCAGGCCAAATATGCAACTTGGCACGTTCGTTTCAGGGAGACAAAACTACAATTACCAAAAGCTGATTAAGCTTCACTGCATCGCCAAAGCACTGCGGTAAAGCCAGCATGAGCAGAAGAGCATTACATGATACGAAATGAACGCATGCACAGGCCACTTGTGCGTAAAACAAATATAAGCATTTGCGACTGCTCAAGCCAAATATGCATCTTGGCACGTCCGTTTCAGGCAAACAAAAGGACAAATACTTAAATTTGATCAAGCTTCACTGCATCGCAAAAGCACTGCGGTAATGCCAGCGTGAGCAGAAGAGCATTACATGATACGAAATGAACGCATGCACAGGCCACTTGTGCATCAATCAAATATAAGTATTTGCGACTGCTCAGCCAAATATGCATCTTGACATGTCCGTTTCAGGGAGACAAACAAACAATTACCAAAAGATGATTAGGCTTCACTGCATTGCGAAAGCACTGCAGTAAAGCTAGCGTGAGAAGAAGAGCATTACTTATTACGAAATGAACGCATGCCCACGCCACTTAAGCATCAAACAAGTATAATCATTTGCGACTGCACAGGCCAAATATGCATCTTTGCACGTCCGTTTCTGGCAAACAAAAGGACAAATACTTAAATATGGTCAAGCTTCACTGCATTGCAAAAGCACTGCGGTAAAGCCAGCGTGAGCAGAAGAGCATTACATGATACGAAATAAACCCATGCTTAGGCCACTTGTGCATCAAACAAAGATAAGCATTTTCGACTGCTCAGGCCAAATATCCATCTTGGCAGGTCCGTTTCAGGCAAACAAATGGACAATTACCAAGAGATGATTAAGCTTCACTGCATCGCGAAAGCTCTGCGGTAAAGCCAGCGTGAACAGAATAGTATTACATGATACGAAATTAACGCATGAAAAAGCCACTTGTGCATCAAACAAATATAAGCATTTGCGACTGCTCGGGCCAAATGTGCAACTTGGCACGTTCGTTTCAGGGAGACAAAACTACAACTACCAAAAGCTGATTAAGCTTCACTGGATCGAAAAAGCACTGCGCTAAAGCCAGCGTGAACAGAAGAGCATTACATGATACGAAATGAATGCATGCACAGGCCACTTGTGCATCAAACAAAGATAAGCATTTGCGGCGGCTCAGGCAAAATATGCATCTTGGCACGTGCGTTTCAGGCAAACAAAAGGACAAATACTTAAATTTAATGAAGCTTTACTGCATCGCAAAAGCACTGCGGTAATGCCAGCGTGAGCAGAAGAGCATTACATGATACGAAATGAACGCATGCACAGGCCACTTGTGCATCAAACAAATATAAGCATTTGCGACTGCTCAGGCCAAATATGCATCTTCGCACGTCCGTTTCAGGCAGACAAAAAGACAATTACCAAAAGATGATTATGCTTCAATGCATAGCCAAAGCACTGGGGTAAAACCAGCATGAGCAGAAGAGCATTACATGATACGAAATCAATGCATGCACAGGCCACTTGTGCATCAAACAAATATAAGTATTTGCGACTGCTCAGGCCAAATACGCATCTTGGCACGTCCGTTTCAGGCAAACAAAAGGACAAATACTAAAATATGATCAAGCTTCACTGCATCGAAAAAGCACTGCGGTAAAGCCAGCATCAGCAGAAGAGAACTACATGATACAAAATGAACGCATGCCCAGGCCACTTGTGCATCAAACAAATATAAGCATTTGTGACTGCACAGGCCAAATATGCATCTTGGCACGTCCGCATCAGGCAAAGAAAAGGACAAACACTAAAATATGATCAAGCTTCACTGCATCACAAAAGCACTGCGGTAAAGCCAGCTTGAGAATAGCATTACATGATACGAAATGAACGCATGCACAGGCCACTTGTGCATCAAACAAATATAAGCATATGCGACTGCTCAGGCCAAATATGCATCTTGGCACGTCCGTTTCATAGAGAAAAAAAGACAATTACCAAAAGATGATTAAGCTTCACTGCACCGCCAAAGCACTGCAGTAAAGCTAGCGTGAGAACAAGAGCATTACTTAATACGAAATGAACGCATGCCCACGCCACTTGTGCATCAAAAAAATATAAGTATTTGTGACAGCTCAGGCCAAATACGCATCTTGGCACGTCCGTTTCAGGCAAACAAAAGGACAAATACTAAAATATGATCAAGCTTTACTGCATCGCAAAAGCACTGCGGTAATGCCAGCATGAGCAGAAGAGCACTACATGATACGAAATGAACGCAAGCACAAGCCACTTGTGCATCAAACAAATATAAGCATTTGCGACTGCTGGGGCCAAATATGCATCTTGGCACGTGTGTTTCAGGCCAACAAAAGGACAAATACTTAAATTTAATGAAGCTTTACTGCATCGCAAAAGCACTGCGGTAATGCCAGCGTGAGCAGAAGAGCATTACATGATACGAAATGAACGCATGCACAGGCCACTTGTGCATCAAACAAATATAAGCATTTGCGACTGCTCGGGCCAAATGTGCAACTTGGCACGTTCGTTTCAGGGAGACAAAACTACAATTACCAAAAGCTGATTAAGCTTTACTGGATCGAAAAAGCACTGCGGTAAAGCCAGCGTGAACAGAAGAGCATTACATGATACGAAATGAACGCATGCACAAGCCACTTGTGCATCAAACAAATATAAGCATTTGCGACTGCTCGGGCCAAATATGCAACTCGGCACATTCGTTTCAGGGAGACAAAACTACAATTACCAAAAGCTGATTAAGCTTCACTGCACCGCCAAAGCACTGAGGTAAATTTAACGTGAGAACAAGAGCATTACTTAATACGAAATGAACGCATGCCCTCGCCACTTGTGCATCAAAAAAATATAAGTAATTGCGACTGCTCAGGCCAAATACGCATCTTGGCACGTCCGTTTCAGGCAAACAAAAGGACAAATACTAAAATATGATCAAGCTTCACTGCATCGAAAAAGCACTGCGGTAAAGCCAGCATGAGCAGAAGAGAACTACATGATACAAAATGAACGCATGCACAGGCCACTTGTGCATCAAACAAATATAAGCATTTGCGACTGCACAGGCCAAATATGCATCTTGGCACGTCCGCATCAGGCAAACAAAAGGACAAATACTTATTATGATCAAGCTTCACTGCATCACAAAAGCACTGCGGTAAAGCCAGCTTGAGCAAATAGCATTACATGATACGAAATGAACGCATGCACAGGCCACTTTTGCATCAAACAAATATAAGCATATGCGACTGCTCAGGCCAAATATGCATCTTGGCACGTCCGTTTCATAGAGAAAAAAAGACAATTACCAAACAATGATTAAGCTTCACTGCATCGCGAAAGCACTGCGGTAAAGCCATCGTGAGCACAAAAGCAATACATGATACGAAATTAACGCATGCACACGCCACTTTTGCATCAAACAAATATAAGCATTTCCGACCGCTCAGGCCAAATATTCATCTTGGCACGTCCGTTTCAGGCAAACAAAAGGACAAATACTAAAATATGATCAAGCTTCACTGCATCGAAAAAGCACTGTGGTAAAGCCAGCATGAGCAGAAGAGCACTACATGATACGAAATGAACGCAAGCACAAGCCACTTATGCATCAAACAAATATAAGCATTTGCGACTGCTGGGGCCAAATATGCAACTTGGCACATTCGTTTCGGGGAGACAAAACTACAATTACCAAAAGCTGATTAAGCTTCACTGCATCGCCAAAGCACTGCAGTAAAGCTAGCGTGAGAACAAGAGCATTACTTAATACGAAATGAACGCATGCCCACGCCACTTGTGCATCAAAAAATATAAGCATTTGCGACTGCTCGGGCCAAATGTGCAACTTGGCACGTTCGTTTCAGGGAGACAAAACTACAATTACCAAAAGCTGATTAAGCTTCACTGGATCGAAAAAGCACTGCGGTAAAGCCAGCGTGAACAGAAGAGCATTACATGATACGAAATGAACGCATGCACAAGCCACTTGTGCATCAAACAAATATAAGCATTTGCGACTGCTCGGGCCAAATATGCAACTCGGCACATTCGTTTCAGGGAGACAAAACTACAATTACCAAAAGCTGATTAAGCTTCACTGCACCGCCAAAGCACTGCAGTAAATCTAGCGTGAGAACAAGAGCATTACTTAATACGAAATGAACGCATGCCCACGCCACTTGTGCATCAAAAAAATATAAGTATTTGCGACTGCTCAGGCCAAATACGCATCTTGGCACGTCCGTTTCAGGCAAACAAAAGGACAAATACTAAAATATGATCACGCTTCACTGCATCGAAAAAGCACTGCGGTAAAGCCAGCATGAGCAGAAGAGAACAACATGATACAAAATGAACGCATGCCCAGGCCACTTGTGCATCAAACAAATATAAGCATTTCAATCAATCAATCAATCAATCAATCAAACTTTATTTCAGGAATGCATACATTATATGAATAAAATTCTACAGTACAGAGGAAGTCCCGAAGTTAGAAAACTGTCGGGGGGACTTCCGTTAGAGAATAAGTAAATTGCGATAACAATGCAGCAAGCAGTGAAAAACACTTTGTACGAATTAAACAAAGAATGGTTAAAATTTTATAATAACAAGGCAAGAAAAGTTCTGTGCAACAGCAAGTGGTATAGTGAGTAAAAGAAATACTAAAATTAGGAGTAAGGCACGACGGCAGAGTTTAGAAAACACGTTTTGTGATTAGGTACTCTTTAAACATTTTGCGAAACGAATAGTATGTGGGACATAACTTTATTTCAAGTGGTATGTTGTTCCATACGGATACACCTGTAAATTTAAGAGTTAGTTTTCCATAATTGCTACGCACTTTAGGGAGAAGGAAATTGTGACAGGCTGAAAACCTGGTGTTATTAGTATTGACAAGATGTTGTGTGGATAGCCCTGAAACACATAGACTATGATAAATGAGGCGGTACATCAATATAGCTAACTTTAGAGTGAACAAAAGATTAATTGGAAGCACGGAAAAATAAATAAAGAGTGGCGTAGAAGGCGATTGAAATGGAGCGAAGGCGATCAGACGTAGTGCCCGTTTCTGAAGGTGTAGAAGGGGCTCCAGGTGACTGGCATATGTATTACCCCAGGATGAAATGCAATAGGAAAGATGGCTATGAATATATGCATAGTATAATGATAAAATAATGCGTGACTGAAAATAAGGGCGGGCTTTAATGAGAACATGAATGCCAAAAGAAGCTTTTTTTATTATTGAGAGTATATGATAGTTATATTTCAAATGCTTGTCTAGTATTACGCCTAAGAACTTCGCATGATCCGATACGGAAATAATATGGTTGTTAAGAGATACGGAAACTGGTGAGGGAAATGTGTTCTGTGCGGATGAAAACACCACAAATGTAGTTTTAGAGGGATTCATATAAAGATGATTGTTAACACACCATTGATAAATATTACAGAGATCGGAGTTTAAGCTACTTTCAAGTTCAGCAGTTGTTTTCTGGGATGTAAAAATAGTAGTGTCATCGGCGTAAAGAAGACAGTTAGTATGATTAAGGGAACTAGGTAGGTCGTTAATAAAAAGTAGGAATAGAAGAGGGCCTAAGATTGAACCTTGAGGGACGCCCATGGTAACTGGCATAGCAGATGACGCAATGTTATTGACATAAACTACCTGTGAGCGATTTGTTAAGTAATTGCGAATGAACTGCAAAGCGGGACCCACAATTCCGAAAGATTCAAGTTTACACAGAAGGATCCGGTGGTTAATTGTGTCGAAAGCCTTCGTGAGATCAATAAAAACTGCCCCAGTAAGTAATCCATTGTCTATGGCTTGTTTAATTCGGTCAGTAAAGCTAAGCAAGGCGAGCTCTGTCGAGTAGTCAGGTCGAAAACCAAATTGGTGGGGAGAGAGTAGGTTAAATTTAAGCAGGTAGCACATCAAACGCAAGTAAAAAAGCTTTTCAATTACTTTGCTAAAGAAAGGAAGTACACAAATCGGACGGTAATTATTAGTTGACAAACGATCGCCCTTTTTGAAAACAGGTGTTATCTTTCCTACCTTTAAAGCATCAGGAAATGCACCTGCTTTGAACAATTTGTTAATTATTTCAGCTAAAATAGGAGACAGTTCACGTGCCACGAGCTTTATCTTAGACGGGTGAATGGAATCTAAGCCTGGCACTTTGGTTTTAAGAGATGACATGATTTGAAAGACTTCGTCTGCAGATGTAGGACGTAAATAAAAAGACTGAGGTGAACGAGATAGAATGGGAAAATGAAGGTCAACTAGTGAATCGGGGGAATTTGATGCAAAAGTATCACTGAAAGCATTAGCGATATCGAGTGGCTCGGTGAGGGAACGTCCGTCAACCGTTGTTTTTGATAAGCATGTGGTCTCGCTGCTGTTCAAGAATTTTTTTATTAGCTGCCAGCTTTTCCTGGTATCATTACCGTTCTTATCTATTTGTTTTTCATAATACTCGCGTTTGGCCCTCTTGAGCAGCATTGAAAGTAGATTTGAATATCTTTTTAAGCGCGTTTTTAGAGAGCTGTTTGAAGGCTGAGATTTTAATTTTCTTCGCATGTTTTCCTTTTTAGATATGGAATGCAAGAGACCAGGTGTTATCCATGGGTTTCTAGGCGTGCGAAACCAATGTATGACGGTACTTGTGGTTGTGCATTCTGCAATGAATGCACTTATATTTGCCGAATGAATGCGCTCATTTGCGACTGCACAGGCCAAATATGCATCTTGGCACGTCCGCATCAGGCAAACAAAAGGACAAATACTTAAATATGATCAAGCTTCACTGCATCACAAAAGCACTGCGGTAAAGCCAGCTTGATCAAATAGCATTACATGATACGAAATGAACGCATGCACAGGCCACTTGTGCATCAAACAAATATAAGCATATGCGACTGCTCAGGCCAAATATGCATTTTGGCACGTCCGTTTTAGTGAGACAATAAGACAATTACCAAAAAATTATTAAGCTTCACTGGATCAAAACAGCACTGCGGTAAAGCCAGCGTGAACAGAAGAGCGTTACATGATACGAAATGAACGCATGCACAGGCCACTTGTGCATTAAACAAATATAAGCATTCGCGACTGCTCAGGCCAAATATGCAACTTGGCCCGTTCGTTTCAGGGAGACAAAACGACAATTACCAAAAGCTGATTTAGCTTCACTGCATAGCAAAAGCACTGCAGTAAATCTAGCGTGAGAACAAGAGCATTACTTAATACGAAATGAACGCATGCCCACGCCACTTGTGCAACAAAAAAATATAAGTATTTGCGACTGCTCAGGCCAAATACGCATCTTGGCACGTCCGTTTCAGGCAAACAAAAGGACAAATACTAAAATATGATCAAGCTTCACTGCATTGAAAAAGCACTGCGGTAAAGCCAGCATGAGCAGAAGAGAACTACATGATACAAAATGAACGCATGCCCAGGCAACTTGTGCATGAAACAAATATAAGCATTTGCGACTGCACAGGCCAAATATGCATCTTGGCACGTCCGCATCAGGCAAACAAAAGGACAAGCACTAAAATATGATCAAGCTTCACTGCATCACAAAAGCACTGCGGTAAAGACAGCTTGAGCAAATAGCATTACATGATACGAAATGAACGCATGCGCAGGCCACTTGTGCATCAAACAAATATAAGCATATGCGACTGCTCAGGCCAAATATGCATCTTGGCACGTCCGTTTCATAGAGAAGAAAAGACAATTACCAAAAGATGATTAAGCTTCACTGCATCGCGAAAGCACTGCGGTAAAGCCACCGTGAGCACAAAAACATTACATGATACGAAATTAACGCATGCACAGGCCACTTTTGCATCAAACAAATATAAGC
Source organism: Rhipicephalus microplus (assembly GCF_043290135.1). Classification (NCBI taxonomy): domain Eukaryota; kingdom Metazoa; phylum Arthropoda; class Arachnida; order Ixodida; family Ixodidae; genus Rhipicephalus; species Rhipicephalus microplus. The sequence goes on along the minus strand of NW_027464702.1, from coordinate 477,234 downwards.
ATTTGCGACTGCTCAGGCCAAATATGCATCTTGGCACGTGCGTTTCAGGCAAACAAAAGGAAAAATACTAAAATATGATCAAGCTTCACTGCATCGAAAAAGCACTGTGGTAAAGCCAGCATGAGCAGAAGAGCACTACAAGATACGAAATGAACGCATGCCCAGGCCACTTGTGCATCAAACAAATATAATCATTTGCGACTGCTCAGGCGAAATATGCATCTTGGCACGTCCGTTTGGGGCAAACAAAAGGACAAATACTAAAATATGATCACGCTTCACTGCATCGCAAAAGCTTTGCGGTAAAGCCAGCGTGAGCAAAAGAGCATTACATGTTACGAAATGAACGCATGCACAGGGTAATTGTGCATCAAACAAATATAAGCATTTGCGATTGCTCAGGCCAAATATGCATCTTGGCACGTCCGTTTCAGACAAACAAAAGGACAAATACTTAAATATGATTAAACTTCACTGCATGGCAAAAGCACTGCGGTAAAGCCAGCGTCAGCAGAATTGCACTACATGATACAAAATGAACGCATGCACAGGCCACTTGTGCATCAAACAAATATAAGCATTTTCGACTGCTCAGGCCAAATATGCAACTTGGCACATTTGTTTCAGGGAGACAAAACTACAATTACCAAAAGCTGATTAAGTTTCTCGGGATCGAAAAAGCACTGCGGTAAAGCCAGCGTGAACAGAAGAGCATTACATGATACGAAATGAACGCATGCACAAGCCACTTGTGCATCAAACAAATATAAGCATTTGCGACTGCTCGGGCCAAATATGCAACTTGGCACATTCGTTTCAGGGAGACACAACTACAATTACCAAAAGCTGATTAAGCTTTACTGCATCGCCAAAGCACTGCAGTAAAGCTAGCGTGAGAACAAGAGCATTACTCAATACGAAATGAACGCATGCCCACGCCACTTGTGCATCAAAAAATATAAGTATTTGCATCTGCTCAGGCCAAATACGCATCTTGGCACGTCCGTTTCAGGCAAACAAAAGGACAAATACTAAAATATGATCAAGCTTCACTGCATCGAAAAAGCACTGCGGTAAAGCCAGCATGAGCAGAAGAGCACTACATGATACAAAATGAACGCATGCCCAGGCCACTTGTGCATCAAACAATAATAAGCATTTGCGACTGCTCAGGCCAAATATGCATCTTGGCACATCCGTTTCAGGCAAACAAAAGGACAAATACTAAAATATGATCAAGCTTCACTGCATCGAAAAAGCACTGCGGTAAAGCCAGCATGAGCAGAAGAGCACTACATGATACGAAATGAACGCATGCACAGGCCACTTGTGCATCAAACAAATATAAGCATTTTCGACTGCTCAGGCCAAATATGCAACTTGGCACATTCGTTTCAGGGAGACAAAACTACAATTACCAAAAGCTGATTAAGCTTCACTGATCGAAAAACCACTGCGGTAAAGCCAGCGTGAACAGAAGAGCATTACATGATACGAAATGAACGCATGCACAGGCCACTTGTGCATCAAACAAATATAAGCATTTGCGACTGCTCGAGCCAAATGTGCAACTTGGCACGTTCGTTTCAGGGAGACAAATATACAATTACCAAAAGCTGATTAAGCTTCACTGGATCGAAAAAGCACTGCGGTAAAGCCAGCGTGAACAGAAGAGCATTACATGATACGAAATGAACGCATGCACAGGCCACTTGTGCATCAAACAAAGATAAGCATTTGCGACGGCTCAGGCAAAATATGCATCTTGGCACGTCCGTTTTAGGGAGACAATAAGACAATTACCAAAAAATAATAAGCTTCACTGGATCGAAAAAGCACTGCGGTAAAGCCAGCGTGAACAGAAGAGCATTACATGATACGAAATGAACGCATGCACAGGCCACTTGTGCATCAAACAAATTTAAGCATTTGCGACTGCTCAGGCCAAATATGCATCTTCGCACGTCCGTTTCAGGCAGACAAAAAGACAATTACCAAAAGATGATTATGCTTCACTGGATCGAAAAAGCACTGCGGTAAAGCCAGCGTGAACAGAAGAGCATTACATGATACGAAATGAACGCATGCACAGGCCAATTGTGCATCAAACAAATATAAGCATTTGCGACTGCTCAGGCCAAATATGCAACTTGGCACGTTCGTTTCAGGGAGACAAAAAAACAATTACCAAAAGATGATTAGGCTTCGCTGCATTGCGAAAGCACTGCAGTAAAGCTAGCGTGAGAAGAAGAGCATTACTTAATACGAAATGAACGCATGCCCACGCCACTTAAGCATCAAACAAATATAAGCATTTGCCACTGCACAGGCCAAATATGCATCTTTGCACGTCCGTTTCTGGCAAACAAAAGGACAAATACTTAAATATGATCAAGCTTCACTGCATTGCAAAAGCACTGCGGTAAAGCCAGCGTGAGCAGAAGAGCATTACATGATACGAAATGAACCCATGCACAGGCCACTTGTGCATCAAACAAATATAAGCAATTTCGACTGCTCAGGCCAAATATGCATCTTGGCACGTCCGTTTTAGGGAGACAATAAGACAATTACCAAAAAATAATTAAGCTTCACTGGATCGAAAAAGCACTGCGGTAAAGCCAGCGTAAACAGAAGAGCGTTACATGATACGAAATGAACGCATGCACAGGCCACTTGTGCATTAAACAAATATAAGCATTCGCGACTGTTCAGGAAAAATATGCAACTTGGCCCGTTCGTTTCAGGGAGACAAAACGACAATTACCAAAAGCTGATTTAGCTTCACTGCATAGCCAAAGCACTGGGGTAAAACGAGCATGAGCAGAAGAGTATTACATGATACGAAATGAATGCATGCACAGGCCACTTGTGCGTCAAGCAAATATAAGCATTTGCGACTGCTCAGGCCAAATATGCATCTTGGCACATCCATTTCAGGGAGACAAAAAGACAATTACCGAAAAATGATTAAGCTTCACTGCATCGCAAAATCTCTGCGGTAAAGCCAGCATGAGCAGAAGAGCACAACATGATACGAAATGAACGCATGCACAGGCCACTTGTGCATCAAACAAATATAAGCATTTGCGACTGCTCAAGCCAAATATGCATCTTGGCACGTCTGCTTCAGGCAAACAAAAGGACAAATACTTAAATTTGATCAAGCTTCACTGCATCGCAAAAGCACTGCGGTAATGCCAGCGTGAGCAGAGGAGCATTACATGATACGAAATGAACGCATGCACAGGCCACTTGTGCATCAATCAAATATAAGCATTTGCGACTGCTCAGCCAAATATGCATCTTGACATGTCCGTTTCAGGGAGACAAAAAAACAATTACCAAAAGATGATTAGGCTTCGCTGCATTGTGAAAGCACTGCAGTAAAGCTAGTGTGAGAAGAAGAGCATTACTTAATACGAAATGAACGCATGCCCACGCCACTTAAGCATCAAACAAATATAAGCATTTGCGACTGCACAGGCCAAATATGCATCTTTGCACGTCCGTTTCTGGCAAACAAAAGGACAAATACTTAAATATGATCAAGCTTCACTGCATTGCAAAAGCACTGCGGTAAAGCCAGCGTGAGCAGAAGAGCATTACATGATACGAAATGAACCCATGCACAGGCCACTTGTGCATCAAACAAATATAAGCATTTTCGACTGCTCAGGCCAAATATGCATCTTGGCACGTCCGTTTTAGGGAGACAATAAGACAATTACCAAAAAATAATTAAGCTTCACTGGATCGAAAAAGCACTGCGGTAAAGCCAGCGTAAACAGAAGAGCGTTACATGATACGAAATGAACGCATGCACAGGCCACTTGTGCGTCAAGCAAATATAAGCATTTGCGACTGCTCAGGCCAAATATGCATCTTGGCACATCCGTTTCAGGGAGACAAAAAGACAATTACCGAAAAATGATTAAGCTTCACTGCATCACAAAATCTCTGCGGTAAAGCCAGCGTGAACAGAAGAGCATTACATGATACGAAATGAACGCATGCACAATCCACTTGTGCATCAAACAAATATAAGCATTTGCTTCTGCTCGGGCCAAATGTGCAACTTGGCACGTTCGTTTCAGGGAGACAAAACTACAATTACCAAAAGCTGATTAAGCTTCACTGGATCGAAAAAGCACTGCGGTAAAGCCAGCGTGAACAGAAGAGCATTACATGATACGAAATGAACGCATGCGCAAGCCACTTGTGCATCAAACAAATATAAGCATTTGCGACTGCCCGGGCCAAATATGCAACACGGCACATTCGTTTCAGGGAGACAAAACTACAATTACCAAAAGCTGATTAAGCTTCACTGCACCGCCAAAGCACTGCAGTAAATCTAGCGTGAGAACAAGAGCATTACTTAATACGAAATGAACGCATGCCCACGCCACTTGTGCATCAAAAAAATATAAGTATTTGCGACTGCTCAGGCCAAATACGCATCTTGGCACGTCCGTTTCAGGCAAACAAAAGGACAAATACTAAAATATGATCAAGCTTCACTGCATCGAAAAAGCACTGCGGTAAAGCCAGCATGAGCAGAAGAGAACTACATGATACAAAATGAACGCATGCCCAGGCCACTTGTGCATCAAACAAATATAAGCATTTGCGACTGCACAGGCCAAATATGCATCTTGGCACGTCCGCATCAGGCAAACAAAAGGACAAGCACTAAAATATGATCAAGCTTCACTGCATCACAAAATCACTGCGGTAAAGCCAGCTTCAGCAAATAGCATTACATGATACGAAATGAAAGCATGCACAGGCCACTTGTGCATCAAACAAATATAAGCATATGCGACTGCTCAGGCCAAATATGCATCTTGGCACGTCCGTTTCATAGAGAAAAAAAGACAATTACCAAAAGATGATTAAGCTTCACTGCATCGCGAAAGCACTGCGGTAAAGCCACCGTGAGCACAAAAGAATTACATGATACGAAATTAACGCATGCACAGGCCACTTTTGCATCAAACAAATATAAGCATTTGCGACTGCTCAGGCCAAATATGCATCTTGGCACGTCCGTTTCAGGCAAACAAAAGGACAAATACTAAAATATGATCAAGCTTCACTGCATCGATAAAGCACTGTGGTAAAGCCAGCATGTGCAGAAGAGCACTACATGATACGAAATGAACGCATGCCCAGGCCACTTGTGCATCAAACAAATATAATCATTTGCGACTGCTCAGGCCAAATATGCATCTTGGCACGTCCGTTTGGGGCAAACAAAAGGACAAATACTTAAATATGATCACGCTTCACTGCATCGCAAAAGCACTGCGGTAAAGCCAGCGTGAGCAGAAGAGCATTACATGTTACGAAATGAACGCATGCACAGGGTACTTGTGCATCAAACAAATATAAGCATTTGCGATTGCTCAGGCCAAATATGCATCTTGGCACGTCCGTTTCAGGCAAACAAAAGGACAAATACTTAAATATGATTAAGCTTCACTGCATGGCAAAAGCACTGCGGTAAAGCCAGCGTGAGCAGAATTGCACTACATGATACGAAATGAACGCATGCACAGGCCACTTGTGCATCAAACAAATATAAGCATTTTCGACTGCTCAGGCCAAATATGCAACTTGGCACATTTGTTTCAGGGAGACAAAACTACAATTACCAAAAGCTGATTAAGCTTTACTACATCGCCAAAGCACTGCAGTAAAGCTAGCGTGAGAACAAGAGCATTACTTAATACGATATGAACGCATAACCACGCCACTTGTGCATCAAAAAATATAAGTATTTGCGACTTCCAGGCCAAATACGCATCTTGGCACGTCCGTTTCAGGCAAACAAAAGGACAAATACTAAAATATGATCAAGCTTCACTGCATCGAAAAAGCACTGCGGTAAAGCCATCATGAGCAGAAGAGCACTACATGATACAAAATGAACGCATGCCCAGGCCACTTGTGCATCAAACAAATATAAGCATTTGCGACTGCTCAGGCCAAATATGCATCTTGGCACGTCCGTTTCAGGCAAACAAAAGGACAAATACTAAAATATGATCAAGCTTCACTGCATCGAAAAAGCACTGCGGTGAAGCCAGCGTGAACAGAAGAGCATTACATGATACGAAATGAACGCATGCACAAGCCACTTGTGCATCAAACAAATATAAGAATTTGCGACTGCTCGGGCCAAATATGCAACTTGGCACATTCGTTTCAGGGAGACAAAACTACAATTACCAAAAGCTGATTAAGCTTTACTACATCGCCAAAGCACTGCAGTAAAGCTAGCGTGAGAACAAGAGCATTACTTAATACGATATGAACGCATGCCCATGCCACTTGTGCATCAAAAAATATAAGTATTTGCGACTTCCAGGCCAAATACGCATCTTGGCACGTCCGTTTCAGGCAAACAAAAGGACAAATACTAAAATATGATCAAGCTTCACTGCATCGCAAAAGCACTGCGGTAATGCCAGCGTGAGCAGAAGAGCATTACATGATACGAAATGAACGCATGCACAGGCCACTTGTGCATCAATCAAATATAAGCATTTGCGACTGCTCAGCCAAATATGCATCTTGACATGTCCTATTCAGGGAGACAAAAAAACAATTACCAAAAGATGATTAGGCTTCGCTGCATTGCGAAAGCACTGCAGTAAAGCTAGCGTGAGAAGAAGAGCATTACTTAATATGAAATGAACGCATGCCTACGCCACTTAAGCATCAAACAAATATAAGCATTTGCGACTGCACAGGCCAAATATGCATCTTGGCACGTCCGTTTCAGGCAAACAAAAGGACAAATACTTAAATATGATTAAGCTTCACTGCATGGCAAAAGCACTGCGGTAAAGCCAGCGTGAGCAGAATTGCACTACATGATACGAAATGAACGCATGCACAGGCCACTTGTGCATCAAACAAATATAAGCATTTTCGACTGCTCAGGCCAAATATGCAACTTGGCACATTTGTTTCAGGGAGACAAAACTACAATTACCAAATCTGATTAAGCTTCACGGGATCGAAAAAGCACTGCGGTGAAGCCAGCGTGAACAGAAGAGCATTACATGATACGAAATGAACGCATGCACAAGCCACTTGTGCATCAAACAAATATAAGAATTTGCGACTGCTCGGGCCAAATATGCAACTTGGCACATTCGTTTCAGGGAGACAAAACTACAATTACCAAAAGCTGATTAAGCTTTACTACATCGCCAAAGCACTGCAGTAAAGCTAGCGTGAGAACAAGAGCATTACTTAATACGATATGAACGCATGCCCACGCCACTTGTGCATCAAAAAATATAAGTATTTGCGACTTCCAGGCCAAATACGCACCTTGGCACGTCCGTTTCAGGCAAACAAAAGGACAAATACTAAAATATGATCAAGCTTCACTGCATCGAAAAAGCGCTGCGGTAAAGCCAGCATGAGCAGAAGAGCACTACATGATACAAAATGAACGCATGCCCAGGCCACTTGTGCATTAAACAAATATAAGCATTTGCGACTGCTCAGGCCAAATATGCATCTTGGCACGTCCGTTTCAGGCAAACAAAAGGACAAATACTAAAATATGATCAAGCATCACTGCATCGAAAAAGCACTGCGGTAAAGCCAGCGTGAACAGAAGAGCATTACATGATACGAAATGAACGCATGCACAAGCCACTTGTGCATCAAACAATTATAAGAATTTGCGACTGCTCGGGCCAAATATGCAACTTGGCACATTCGTTTCAGGCAGACAAAACTACAATTACCAAAAGCTGATTAAGCTTCACTGATCAAAAAAGCACTGCGGTAAAGCCAGCGTGAACACAAGAGCATTACATGATACGAAATGAACGCATGCACAAGCCACTTGTGCATCAAACAAATATAAGCATTTGCGACTGCTCGGGCCAAATATGCAACTTGGCACATTCGTTTCAGGGAGACAAAACTACAATTACCAAAAGCTGATTAAGCTTCACTGCATCGCCAAAGCACTGCAGTAAAGCTAGCGTGAGAACAAGAGCATTACTTAATACGAAATGAACGCATGCCCACGTCACTTGTGCATCAAAAAATATAAGCATTTGCGACTGCTCGGGCCAAATGTGCAACTTGGCACGTTCGTTTCAGGGAGACAAAACTACAATTACCAAAAGCTGATTAAGCTTCACTGGATCGAAAAAGCACTGCGGTAAAGCCAGCGTGAACAGAAGAGCATTACATGATACGAAATGAACGCATACACAGGCCACTTGTGCATCAAACAAAGATAAGCATTTGCGACGGCCAGGGCAAAATATGCATCTTGGCACGTGCGTTTCAGGCAAACAAAAGGACAAATACTTAAATTTAATGAAGCTTTACTGCATCGCAAAAGCACTGTGGTAATGCCAGCGTGAGCAGAAGAGCATTACATGATACGAAATGAAGGCATGCACAGGCCACTTGTGCATAAAACAAATATAAGCATTTGCGACTGCTCAAGCCAAATATGCATCTTGGCACGTCTGTTTCAGGCAAACAAAAGGACAAATACTTAAAGTTGATCGAGCTTCACTGCATCGCAAAAGCACTGCGGTAATGCCAGCGTGAGCAGAAGAGCATTACATGATACGAAATGAACGCATGCACAGGCCACTTGTGCATCAATCAAATATAAGCATTTGCGACTGCTCAGCCAAATATGCATCTTGACATGTCCTATTCAGGGAGACAAAAAACAATTACCAAAAGATGATTAGGCTTCGCTGCATTGCGAAAGCACTGCAGTAAAGCTAGCGTGAGAAGAAGAGCATTACTTAATACGAAATGAACGCATGCCCACGCCACTTAAGCATCAAACAAATATAAGCATTTGCGACTGCACAGGCCAAATATGCATCTTTGCACGTCCGTTTCTGGCAAACAAAAGGACAAATACTTAAATATGATCAAGCTTCACTGCATTGCAAAAGCACTGCGGTAAAGCCAGCGTGAGCAGAAGAGCATTACATGATACGAAATGAACCCATGCACAGGCCACTTGTGCATCAAACAAATATAAGCATTTTCGACTGCTCAGGCCAAATATGCATCTTGGCACGTCCGTTTTAGGGAGACAATAAGACAATTACCAAAAAATAATTAAGCTTCACTGGATCGAAAAAGCACTGCGGTAAAGCCAGCGTAAACAGAAGAGCGTTACATGATACGAAATGAACGCATGCACAGGCCACTTGTGCATTAAACAAATATAAGCATTCGCGACTGCTCAGGAAAAATATGCAACTTGGCCCGTTCGTTTCAGGGAGACAAAACGACAATTACCAAAAGCTGATTTAGCTTCACTGCATAGCCAAAGCACTGGGGTAAAACCAGCATGAGCAGAAGAGTATTGCATGATACGAAATGAATGCATGCACAGGCCACTTGTGCGTCAAGCAAATATAAGCATTTGCGACTGCTCAGGCCAAATATGCATCTTGGCACATCCGTTTCAGGGAGACAAGAAGACAATTACCGAAAAATGTTTAAGCTTCACTGCATCGCAAAATCTCTGCGGTAAAGCCAGCGTGAACAGAAGAGCATTACATGATTCGAAATGAACGCATGCACAATCCACTTGTGCATCAAACAAATATAAGCATTTGCTTCTGCTCGGGCCAAATGTGCAACTGGGCACGTTCGTTTCAGGGAGACAAAACTACAATTACCAAAAGCTGATTAAGCTTCACTGGATCGAAAAAGCACTGCGGTAAAGCCAGCGTGGACAGAAGAGCATTACATGATACGAAATGAACGCATGCACAAGCCACTTGTGCATCAAACAAATATAAGCATTTGCGACTGCTCGGGCCAAATATGCAACTCGGCACATTCGTTTCAGGGAGACAAAACTACAATTACCAAAAGCTGATTAAGCTTCACTGCACCGCCAAAGCACTGCAGTAAATCTAGCGTGAAAACAAGAGCATTACTTAATACGAAATGAACGCATGCCCACGCCACTTGTGCATCAAAAAATATAAGTATTTGCGACTTCCAGGCCAAATACGCATCTTGGCACGTCCGTTTCAGGCAAACAAAAGGACAAATACTAAAATATGATCAAGCTTCACTGCATCGCAAAAGCACTGCGGTAATGCCAGCGTGAGCAGAAGAGCATTACATGATACGAAATGAACGCATGCACAGGCCACTTGTGCATCAATCAAATATAAGCATTTGCGACTGCTCAGCCAAATATGCATCTTGACATGTCCTATTCAGGGAGACAAAAAAACAATTACCAAAAGATGATTAGGCTTCGCTGCATTGCGAAAGCACTGCAGTAAAGCTAGCGTGAGAAGAAGAGCATTACTTAATATGAAATGAACGCATGCCCACGCCACTTAAGCATCAAACAAATATAAGCATTTGCGACTGCACAGGCCAAATATGCATCTTGGCACGTCCGTTTCAGGCAAACAAAAGGACAAATACTTAAATATGATTAAGCTTCACTGCATGGCAAAAGCACTGCGGTAAAGCCAGCGTGAGCAGAATTGCACTACATGATACGAAATGAACGCATGCACAGGCCACTTGTGCATCAAACAAATATAAGCATTTTCGACTGCTCAGGCCAAATATGCAACTTGGCACATTTGTTTCAGGGAGACAAAACTACAATTACCAAATCTGATTAAGCTTCACGGGATCGAAAAACCACTGCGGTGAAGCCAGCGTGAACAGAAGAGCATTACATGATACGAAATGAACGCATGCACAAGCCACTTGTGCATCAAACAAATATAAGAATTTGCGACTGCTCGGGCCAAATATGCAACTTGGCACATTCGTTTCAGGGAGACAAAACTACAATTACCAAAAGCTGATTAAGCTTTACTACATCGCCAAAGCACTGCAGTAAAGCTAGCGTGAGAACAAGAGCATTACTTAATACGATATGAACGCATGCCCACGCCACTTGTGCATCAAAAAATATAAGTATTTGCGACTTCCAGGCCAAATACGCACCTTGGCACGTCCGCTTCAGGCAAACAAAAGGACAAATACTAAAATATGATCAAGCTTCACTGCATCGAAAAAGCGCTGCGGTAAAGCCAGCATGAGCAGAAGAGCACTACATGATACAAAATGAACGCATGCCCAGGCCACTTGTGCATTAAACAAATATAAGCATTTGCTTAATAAAACTTGTTGTTGGGCTAGTTGGTTATACATCATATACTTAGAAATTTTGGCGCAACCTCGACTCACGCAAACACTCACACAAGCACACACACTTACACCAGAGCAACACACACGACACGCAGCGCTCACTACCAACTGTTTATTGCTCCTATCTGACCTTCTTAAATACGTACATCGAAATGCGCAAAGGCACAAACTAACAGACCTGCGCCAGTAGAAAACCAACATGGCGTCACCACACCACTAGGAACAAGTAAAAAGTAAAAAAAGTAAAAAAAGTAAAAAAAGGGGGGGGTTAACACGAAAAGGAGATATAATCGCTAAACCCTCGCATCAAGGAAAGATATTTCTTGTTGATGCAACACCAAAGATGGCTCGCTGACACATATATCTTTATTCTTTTCTATATAATATGCTTCTAACAGCAAACGTGCTGATAAATTTGAGCTTCTCCCAAGAATCCTTGTATCCGAAAATCGTGGTTCACACCCACATGCGGCAATATGCGACACAAGATGTGCGTACTTATCCTCGTTTTTCTTAACCTTTAGCGCATGCTCCCTAAGCCGGTCATTGAGGCATCGCTCGGTAATGCCAATGTACACGTTACCGCAGGAAAAAGGAATGGAGTATACAACTCCCATGGAACATTTTACGAAGGCATTCTCATGTTTTTTCACGCAACCGCGTCTCTTGCCATTGCAAATACGCGGACATAACTTGGCGAGCTTTTCTGGCGCAGAAAAGACCACAGCCACACCATGCCTTGCAGCAACCTTCTTAATATTATGGGAGAGCTTGTGCACGTAAGGCACGACTTGAAGCTTGGAACCCGAAGGATCCCAAGTAGCTCTATCCCTTTGTGTTCCACGTTTCATCTTCTGCAGTAGTGACTCGGCGACCGCGTTTAGGACCGACGAAGGGAAGCCCGCCGCCGTCAATCGACTGATCTGTTCATAAAAACTAGTACGCATGTGGTGTGGACACGACTTAATCAACGAGGATTCTAGACATAGCGAAGCAATACCTCTTTTAACTAATTTCGAGTGTGCAGAATCATACGGCAACAGCCCCTTCTTCACTCTAGGCCGGTACACCCAACAAAAGTGTTCACTACCCCACAGTAGCTTGAGGTCTAAAAACTGGAGACAAGCCTCTGTGGGTACCTCGGTAGTGAACCTAAGTCCGCGTCCATGATCTTTAAAAACACTGAGCACATGTTCACAATAAGAACGCTGCACTTCATATGATACCTCATCCGCACGCACACTCACTGAAGTACAGGCGTCTACTTGAAAATCTAAAAAGTAATTGGGGGGTGTATATGGCCCCCGCTTGTCTAAAAGAATTAAAAAATCGTCAACATATCTAAAAATCTTCAAAACCTTATTCCCCCTTATAAATTTACGTGCACAAGCTCTCCCATAATATTAAGAAGGTTGCTGCAAGGCATGGTGTGGCTGTGGTCTTTTCTGCGCCAGAAAAGCTCGCCAAGTTATGTCCGCGTATTTGCAATGGCAAGAGACGCGGTTGCGTGAAAAAACATGAGAATGCCTTCGTAAAATGTTCCATGGGAGTTGTATACTCCATTCCTTTTTCCTGCGGTAACGTGTACATTGGCATTACCGAGCGATGCCTCAATGACCGGCTTAGGGAGCATGCGCTAAAGGTTAAGAAAAACGAGGATAAGTACGCACATCTTGTGTCGCATATTGCCGCATGTGGGTGTGAACCACGATTTTCGGATACAAGGATTCTTGGGAGAAGCTCAAATTTATCAGCACGTTTGCTGTTAGAAGCATATTATATAGAAAAGAATAAAGATATATGTGTCAGCGAGCCATCTTTGGTGTTGCATCAACAAGAAATATCTTTCCTTGATGCGAGGGTTTAGCGATTATATCTCCTTTTCGTGTTAACCCCCCCTTTTTTTACTTTTTTTACTTTTTTTACTTTTTACTTGTTCCTAGTGGTGTGGTGACGCCATGTTGGTTTTCTACTGGCGCAGGTCTGTTAGTTTGTGCCTTTGCGCATTTCGATGTACGTATTTAAGAAGGTCAGATAGGAGCAATAAACAGTTGGTAGTGAGCGCTGCGTGTCGTGTGTGTTGCTCTGGTGTAAGTGTGTGTGCTTGTGTGAGTGTTTGCGTGAGTCGAGGTTGCGCCAAAATTTCTAAGTATATGATAAGCATTTGCGACTGCTCAGGCCAAATATGCATCTTGGCACGTCCGTTTCAGGCAAACAAAAGGACAAATACTAAAATATGATCAAGCTTCACTCCATCGAAAAAGCACTGCGGTAAAGCCAGCGTGAACAGAAGAGCATTACATGATACGAAATGAACGCATGCACAAGCCACTTGTGCATCAAACAAATATAAGAATTTGCGACTGCTCGGGCCAAATATGCAACTTGGCACATTCGTTTCAGGCAGACAAAACTACAATTACCAAAAGCTGATTAAGCTTCACTGATCGAAAAAGCACTGCGGTAAAGCCAGCGTGAACACAAGAGCATTACATGATACGAAATGAACGCATGCACAAGCCACTTGTGCATCAAACAAATATAAGCATTTGCGACTGCTCGGGCCAAATATGCAACTTGGCACATTCGTTTCAGGGAGACAAAACTACAATTACCAAAAGCTGATTAAGCTTCACTGCATCGCCAAAGCACTGCAGTAAAGCTAGCGTGAGAACAAGAGCATTACTTAATACGAAATGAACGCATGCCCACGTCACTTGTGCATCAAAAAATATAAGCATTTGCGACTGCTCGGGCCAAATGTGCAACTTGGCACGTTCGTTTCAGGGAGACAAAACTACAATTACCAAAAGCTGATTAAGCTTCACTGGATCGAAAAAGCACTGCGGTAAAGCCAGCGTGAACAGAAGAGCATTACATGATACGAAATGAACGCATACACAGGCCACTTGTGCATCAAACAAAGATAAGCATTTGCGACGGCCAGGGCAAAATATGCATCTTGGCACGTGCGTTTCAGGCAAACAAAAGGACAAATACTTAAATTTAATGAAGCTTTACTGCATCGCAAAAGCACTGTGGTAATGCCAGCGTGAGCAGAAGAGCATTACATGATACGAAATGAAGGCATGCACAGGCCACTTGTGCATAAAACAAATATAAGCATTTGCGACTGCTCAAGCCAAATATGCATCTTGGCACGTCTGTTTCAGGCAAACAAAAGGACAAATACTTAAAGTTGATCGAGCTTCACTGCATCGCAAAAGCACTGCGGTAATGCCAGCGTGAGCAGAAGAGCATTACATGATACGAAATGAACGCATGCACAGGCCACTTGTGCATCAATCAAATATAAGCATTTGCGACTGCTCAGCCAAATATGCATCTTGACATGTCCTATTCAGGGAGACAAAAAAACAATTACCAAAAGATGATTAGGCTTCGCTGCATTGCGAAAGCACTGCAGTAAAGCTAGCGTGAGAAGAAGAGCATTACTTAATACGAAATGAACGCATGCCCACGCCACTTAAGCATCAAACAAATATAAGCATTTGCGACTGCACAGGCCAAATATGCATCTTTGCACGTCCGTTTCTGGCAAACAAAAGGACAAATACTTAAATATGATCAAGCTTCACTGCATTGCAAAAGCACTGCGGTAAAGCCAGCGTGAGCAGAAGAGCATTACATGATACGAAATGAACCCATGCACAGGCCACTTGTGCATCAAACAAATATAAGCATTTTCGACTGCTCAGGCCAAATATGCATCTTGGCACGTCCGTTTTAGGGAGACAATAAGACAATTACCAAAAAATAATTAAGCTTCACTGGATCGAAAAAGCACTGCGGTAAAGCCAGCGTAAACAGAAGAGCGTTACATGATACGAAATGAACGCATGCACAGGCCACTTGTGCATTAAACAAATATAAGCATTCGCGACTGCTCAGGAAAAATATGCAACTTGGCCCGTTCGTTTCAGGGAGACAAAACGACAATTACCAAAAGCTGATTTAGCTTCACTGCATAGCCAAAGCACTGGGGTAAAACCAGCATGAGCAGAAGAGTATTACATGATACGAAATGAATGCATGCACAGGCCACTTGTGCGTCAAGCAAATATAAGCATTTGCGACTGCTCAGGCCAAATATGCATCTTGGCACATCCGTTTCAGGGAGACAAGAAGACAATTACCGAAAAATGTTTAAGCTTCACTGCATCGCAAAATCTCTGCGGTAAAGCCAGCGTGAACAGAAGAGCATTACATGATTCGAAATGAACGCATGCACAATCCACTTGTGCATCAAACAAATATAAGCATTTGCTTCTGCTCGGGCCAAATGTGCAACTGGGCACGTTCGTTTCAGGGAGACAAAACTACAATTACCAAAAGCTGATTAAGCTTCACTGGATCGAAAAAGCACTGCGGTAAAGCCAGCGTGAACAGAAGAGCATTACATGATACGAAATGAACGCATGCACAAGCCACTTGTGCATCAAACAAATATAAGCATTTGCGACTGCTCGGGCCAAATATGCAACTCGGCACATTCGTTTCAGGGAGACAAAACTACAATTACCAAAAGCTGATTAAGCTTCACTGCACCGCCAAAGCACTGCAGTAAATCTAGCGTGAGAACAAGAGCATTACTTAATACGAAATGAACGCATGCCCACGCCACTTGTGCATCAAAAAATATAAGTATTTGCGACTGCTCAGACCAAATACGCATCATGGCACGTCCGTTTCAGGCAAACAAAAGGACAAATACTAAAATATGATCAAGTTCACTGCATCGAAAAAGCACTGCGGTAAAGCCAGCATGAGCAGAAGAGAACTACATGATACAAAATGAACGCATGCCCAGGCCACTTGTGCATCAAACAAATATAAGCATTTGCGACTGCACAGGCCAAATATGCATCTTGGCACGTCCGCATCAGGCAAACAAAAGGACAAGCACTAAAATAAGATCAAGCTTCACTGCATCACAAAAGCACTGCGGTAAAGCCAGCTTCAGCAAATAGCATTACATGATACGAAATGAAAGCATGCACAGGCCACTTGTGCATCAAACAAATATAAGCATATGCGACTGCTCAGGCCAAATATGCATCTTGGCACGTCCGTTTCATAGAGAAAAAAAGACAATTACCAAAAGATGATTAAGCTTCACTGCATCGCGAAAGCACTGCGGTAAAGCCACCGTGAGCACAAAAGCATTACATGATACGAAATTAACGCATGCACAGGCCACTTTTGCATCAAACAAATTTAAGCATTTGCGACTGCTCAGGCCAAATATGCATCTTGGCACGTCCGTTTCAGGCAAACAAAAGGACAAATACTAAAATATGATCAAGCTTCACTGCATCGAAAAAGCACTGTGGTAAAGCCAGCATGTGCAGAAGAGCACTACATGATACGAAATGAACGCATGCCCAGGCCACTTGTGCATCAAACAAATATAATCATTTGCGACTGCTCAGGCGAAATATGCATCTTGGCACGTCCGTTTGGGGCAAACAAAAGGACAAATACTTAAATATGATCACGCTTCACTGCATCGCAAAAGCACTGCGGTAAAGCCAGCGTGAGCAGAAGAGCATTACATGTTACGAAATGAACGCATGCACAGGGTACTTGTGCATCAAACAAATATAAGCATTTGCGATTGCTCAGGCCAAATATGCATCTTGGCACGTCCGTTTCAGACAAACAAAAGGCCAAATACTTAAATATGATTAAACTTCACTGCATGGCAAAAGCACGGCGGTAAAGCCAGCGTGAGCAGAATCGCACTACATGATACGAAATGAACGCATGCACAGGCCACTTGTGCATCAAACAAATATAAGCATTTTCGACTGCTCAGGCCAAATATGCAACTTGGCACATTTGTTTCAGGGAGACAAAACTACAATTACCAAAAGCTGATTAAGCTTTACTACATCGCCAAAGCACTGCAGTAAAGCTAGCGTGAGAACAAGAGCATTACTTAATACGATATGAACGCATGCCCACGCCACTTGTGCATCAAAAAATATAAGTATTTGCGACTTCCAGGCCAAATACGCATCTTGGCACGTCCGTTTCAGGCAAACAAAAGGACAAATACTAAAATATGATCAAGCTTCACTGCATCGAAAAAGCACTGCGGTAAAGCCAGCATGAGCAGAAGAGCACTACATGATACAAAATGAACGCATGCCCAGGCCACTTGTGCATCAAACAAATATAAGCATTTGCGACTGCTCAGGCCAAATATGCATCTTGGCACGTCCGTTTCAGGCAAACAAAAGGACAAATACAAAAATATGATCAAGCTTCACTGCATCGCAAAAGCACTGCGGTAATGCCAGCGTGAGCAGAAGAGCATTACATGATACGAAATGAACGCATGCACAGGCCACTTGTGCATCAATGAAATATAAGCATTTGCGACTGCTCAGCCAAATATGCATCTTGACATGTCCTATTCAGGGAGACAAAAAAACAATTACCAAAAGAAGATTAGGCTTCGCTGCATTGCGAAAGCACTGCAGTAAAGCTAGCTTGAGAAGAAGAGCATTACTTAATACGAAATGAACGCATGCCCACGCCACTTAAGCATCAAACAAATATAAGCATTTGCGACTGCACAGGCCAAATATGCATCTTTGCACGTCCGTTTCTGGCAAACAAAAGGACAAATACTTAAATATGATCAAGCTTCACTGCATTGCAAAAGCACTGCGGTAAAGCCAGCGTGAGCAGAACAGCATTACATGATACGAAATGAACCCATGCACAGGCCACTTGTGCATCAAACAAATATAAGCATTTTCGACTGCTCAGGCCAAATATGCATCTTGGCACGTTCGTTTTAGGGAGACAAAACTACAATTACCAAAAGCTGATTAAGCTTCACGGGATCGAAAAAGCACTGCGGTTAAGCCAGCGTGAACAGAAGAGCATTACATGATACGAAATGAACGCATGCACAAGCCACTTGTGCATCAAACAAATATAAGAATTTGCGACTGCTCGGGCCAAATATGCAACTTGGCACATTCGTTTCAGGGAGACAAAACTACAATTCCCAAAAGCTGATTAAGCTTTACTACATCGCCAAAGCACTGCAGTAAAGCTAGCGTGAGAACAAGAGCATTACTTAATACGATATGAACGCATGCCCACGCCACTTGTGCATCAAAAAATATAAGTATTTGCGACTTCCAGGCCAAATACGCATCTTGGCACGTCCGTTTCAGGCAAACAAAAGGACAAATACTAAAATATGATCAAGCTTCACTGCATCGAAAAAGCACTGCGGTAAAGCCAGCATGAGCAGAAGAGCACTACATGATACAAAATGAACGCATGCCCAGGCCACTTGTGCATCAAACAAATATAAGCATTTGCGACTGCTCAGGCCAAATATGCATCTTGGCACGTCCGTTTCAGGCAAACAAAAGGACAAATACTAAAATATGTTCAAGCTTCACTGCATCGAAAAAGCACTGCGGTAAAGCCAGCGTGAACAGAAGAGCATTACATGATACGAAATGAACGCATGCACAAGCCACTTGTGCATCAAACAAATATAAGAATTTGCGACTGCTCGGGCCAAATATGCATCTTGGCACGTCCGTTTCAGGCAAACAAAAGGACAAATACTTAAATATGATTAAGCTTCACTGCATGGCGAAAGCACTGCGGTAAAGCCAGCGTGAGCAGAATTGCACTACATGATACGAAATGAACGCATGCACAGGCCACTTGTGCATCAAACAAATATAAGCATTTTCGACTGCTCAGGCCAAATATGCAACTTGGAACATTTGTTTCAGGGAGACAAAACTACAATTACCAAAAGCTCATTAAGCTTCACGGGATCGAAAAAGCACTGCGGTGAAGCCAGCGTGAACAGAAGAGCATTACATGATACGAAATGAACGCATGCACAAGCCACTTGTGCATCAAACAAATATAAGAATTTGCGACTGCTCGGGCCAAATATGCAACTTGGCACATTCGTTTCAGGGAGACAAAACTACAATTACCAAAAGCTGATTAAGCTTTACTACATCGCCAAAGCACTGCAGTAAAGCTAGCGTGAGAACAAGAGCATTACTTAATACGATATGAACGCATGCCCACGCCACTTGTGCATCAAAAAATATAAGTATTTGCGACTTCCAGGCCAAATACGCATCTTGGCACGTCCGTTTCAGGCAAACAAAAGGACAAATACTAAAATATGATCAAGCTTCACTGCATTGAAAAAGCGCTGCGGTAAAGCCAGCATGAGCAGAAGAGCACTACATGATACAAAATGAACGCATGCCCAGGCCACTTGTGCATTAAACAAATATAAGCATTTGCGACTGCTCAGGCCAAATATGCATCTTGGCACGTCCGTTTCAGGCAAACAAAAGGACAAATACTAAAATATGATCAAGCTTCACTGCATCGAAAAAGCACTGCGGTAAAGCCAGCGTGAACAGAAGAGCATTACATGATACGAAATGAACGCATGCACAAGCCACTTGTGCATCAAACAAATATAAGAATTTGCGACTGCTCGGGCCAAATATGCAACTTGGCACATTCGTTTCAGGCAGACAAAACTACAATTACCAAAAGCTGATTAAGCTTCACTGATCGAAAAAGCACTGCGGTAAAGCCAGCGTGAACACAAGAGCATTACATGATACGAAATGAACGCATGCACAAGCCACTTGTGCATCAAACAAATATAAGCATTTGCGACTGCTCGTGCCAAATATGCAACTTGGCACATTCGTTTCAGGGAGACAAAACTACAATTACCAAAAGCTGATTAAGCTTCACTGCATCGCCAAAGCACTGCAGTAAAGCTAGCGTGAGAACAAGAGCATTACTTAATACGAAATGAACGCATGCCCACGTCACTTGTGCATCAAAAAATATGAGCATTTGCGACTGCTCGGGCCAAATGTGCAACTTGGCACGTTCGTTTCAGGGAGACAAAACTACAATTACCAAAAGCTGATTAAGCTTCACTGGATCGAAAAAGCACTGCGGTAAAGCCAGCGTGAACAGAAGAGCATTACATGATACGAAATGAACGCATACACAGGCCACTTGTGCATCAAACAAAGATAAGCATTTGCGACGGCCAGGGCAAAATATGCATCTTGGCACGTCTGTTTCAGGCAAACAAAAGGACAAATACTTAAAGTTGATCAAGCTTCACTGCATCGCAAAAGCACTGCGGTAATGCCAGCGTGAGCAGAAGAGCATTACATGATACGAAATGAACGCATGCACAGGCCACTTGTGCATCAATCAAATATAAGCATTTGCGACTGCTCAGCCAAATATGCATCTTGACATGTCCTATTCAGGGAGACAAAAAAACAATTACCAAAAGATGATTAGGCTTCGCTGCATTGCGAAAGCACTGCAGTAAAGCTAGCGTGAGAAGAAGAGCATTACTTAATACGAAATGAACGCATGCCCACGCCACTTAAGCATCAAACAAATATAAGCATTTGCGACTGCACAGGCCAAATATGCATCTTTGCACGTCCGTTTCTGGCAAACAAAAGGACAAATACTTAAATATGATCAAGCTTCACTGCATTGCAAAAGCACTGCGGTAAAGCCAGCGTGAGCAGAAGAGCATTACATGATACGAAATGAACCCATGCACAGGCCACTTGTGCATCAAACAAATATAAGCATTTTCGACTGCTCAGGCCAAATATGCATCTTGGCACGTTCGTTTTAGGGAGACAATAAGACAATTACCAAAAAATAATTAAGCTTCACTGGATCGAAAAAGCACTGCGGTAAAGCCAGCGTAAACAGAAGAGCGTTACATGATACGAAATGAACGCATGCACAGGCCACTTGTGCATTAAACAAATATAAGCATTCGCGACTGCTCAGGAAAAATATGCAACTTGGCCCGTTCGTTTCAGGGAGACAAAACGATAATTACCAAAAGCTGATTTAGCTTCACTGCATAGCCAAAGCACTGGGGTAAAACCAGCATGAGCAGAAGAGTATTACATGATACGAAATGAATGCATGCACAGGCCACTTGTGCGTCAAGCAAATATAAGCATTTGCGACTGCTCAGGCCAAATATGCATCTTGGCACATCCGTTTCAGGGAGACAAGAAGACAATTACCGAAAAATGTTTAAGCTTCACTGCATCGCAAAATCTCTGCGGTAAAGCCAGCGTGAACAGAAGAGCATTACATGATTCGAAATGAACGCATGCACAATCCACTTGTGCATCAAACAAATATAAGCATTTGCTTCTGCTCGGGCCAAATGTGCAACTTGGCACGTTCGTTTCAGGGAGACAAAACTACAATTACCAAAAGCTGATTAAGCTTCACTGGATCGAAAAAGCACTGCGGTAAAGCCAGCGTGAACAGAAGAGCATTACATGATACGAAATGAACGCATGCACAAGCTTGTGCATCAAACAAATATAAGCATTTGCGACTGCTCGGGCCAAATATGCAACTCGGCACATTCGTTTCAGGGAGACAAAACTACAATTACCAAAAGCTGATTAAGCTTCACTGCACCGCCAAAGCACTGCAGTAAATCTGGCGTGAGAACAAGAGCATTACTTAATACGAAATGAACGCATGCCCACGCCACTTGTGCATCAAAAAAAATAAGTATTTGCGACTGCTCAGACCAAATACGCATCTTGGCACGTCCGTTTCAGGCAAACAAAAGGACAAATACTAAAATATGATCAAGCTTCACTGCATCGAAAAAGCACTGCGGTAAAGCCAGCATGAGCAGAAGAGAACTACATGATACAAAATGAACGCATGCCCAGGCCACTTGTGCATCAAACAAATATAAGCATTTGCGACTGCACAGGCCAAATATGCATCTTGGCACGTCCGCATCAGGCAAACAAAAGGACAAGCACTAAAATATGATCAAGCTTCACTGCATCACAAAAGCACTGCGGTAAAGCCAGCTTCAGCAAATAGCATTACATGATACGAAATGAAAGCATGCACAGGCCACTTGTGCATCAAACAAATATAAGCATATGCGACTGCTCAGGCCAAATATGCATCTTGGCACGTCCGATTCATAGAGAAAAAAAGACAATTACCAAAAGATGATTAAGCTTCACTGCATCGCGAAAGCACTGCGGTAAAGCCACCGTGAGCACAAAAGCATTACATGATACGAAATTAACGCATGCACAGGCCACTTTTGCATCAAACAAATATAAGCATTTGCGACTGCTCAGGCCAAATATGCATCTTGGCACGTCCGTTTCAGGTAAACAAAAGGACAAATACTAAAATATGATCAAGCTTCACTGCATCGAAAAAGCACTGTGGTAAAGCCAGCATGTGCAGAAGAGCACTACATGATACGAAATGAACGCATGCCCAGGCCACTTGTGCATCAAACAAATATAATCATTTGCGACTGCTCAGGCGAAATATGCATCTTGGCACGTCCGTTTGGGGCAAACAAAAGGACAAATACTTAAATATGATCACGCTTCACTGCATCGCAAAAGCACTGCGGTAAAGCCAGCGTGAGCAGAAGAGCATTACATGTTACGAAATGAACGCATGCACAGGGTACTTGTGCATCAAACAAATATAAGCATTTGCGATTGCTCAGGCCAAATATGCATCTTGGCACGTCCGTTTCAGACAAACAAAAGGACAAATACTTAAATATGATTAAACTTCACTGCATGGCAAAAGCACGGCGGTAAAGCCAGCGTGAGCAGAATCGCACTACATGATACGAAATGAACGCATGCACAGGCCACTTGTGCATCAAACCAATATAAGCATTTTCGACTGCTCAGGCCAAATATGCAACTTGGCACATTTGTTTCAGGGAGACAAAACTACAATTACCAAAAGCTGATTAAGCTTCACGGGATCGAAAAAGCACTGCGGTAAAGCCAGCGTGAACAGAAGAGCATCACATGATACGAAATGAACGCATGCACAAGCCACTTGTGCATCAAACAAATATAAGAATTTGCGACTGCTCGGGCCAAATATGAAACTTGGCACATTCGTTTCAGGGAGACAAAACTACAATTACCAAAAGCTGATTAAGCTTTACTGCATCGCCAAAGCACTGCAGTAAAGCTAGCGTGAGAACAAGAGCATTACTTAATACGAAATGAACGCATGCCCACGCCACTTGTGCATCAAAAAATATAAGTATTTGCGACTTCCAGGCCAAATACGCATCTTGGCACGTCCGTTTCAGGCAAACAAAAGGACAAATACTAAAATATGATCAAGCTTCACTGCATCGAAAAAGCACTGCGGTAAAGCCAGCATGAGCAGAAGAGCACTACATGATACAAAATGAACGCATGCCCAGGCCACTTGTGCATCAAACAAATATAAGCATTTGCGACTGCTCAGGCCAAATATGCATCTTGGCACGTCCGTTTCAGGCAAACAAAAGGACAAATACTAAAATATGATCAAGCTTCACTGCATCGAAAAAGCACTGCGGTAAAGCCAGCATGAGCAGAAGAGCACTACATGATACGAAATGAACGCATGCACAGGCCACTTGTGCATCAAACAAATATAAGCATTTTCGACTGCTCAGGCCAAATATGCAACTTGGCACATTCGTTTCAGGCAGACAAAACTACAATTACCAAAAGCTGATTAAGCTTCACTGATCGAAAAAGCACTGCGGTAAAGCCAGCGTGAACAGAAGAGCATTACATGATACGAAATGAACGCATGCACAGGCCACTTGTGCATCAAACAAAGATAAGCATTTGCGACGGCCAGGGCAAAATATGCATCTTGGCACGAGCGTTTCAGGCAAACAAAAGGACAAATACTTAAATTTAATGAAGCTTTACTGCATCGCAAAAGCACTGTGGTAATGCCAGCGTGAGCAGAAGAGCATTACATGATACGAAATGAACGCATGCACAGGCCAATTGTGCATAAAACAAATATAAGCATTTGCGACTGCTCAAGCCAAATATGCATCTTGGCACGTCCGTTTCAGGCAAAGAAAAGGACAAATACTTAAAGTTGATCAAGCTAGCCTGCATCGCAAAAGCACTGCGGTAATGCCAGCGTGAGCAGAAGAGCATTACATGAAACGAAATGAACGCATGCACAGGCCACTTGTGCATCAATCAAATATAACCATTTGCGACTGCTCAGCCAAATATGCATCTTGACATGTCCTATTCAGGGAGACAAAAAAACAATTACCAAAAGATGATTAGGCTTCGCTGCATTGCGAAAGCACTGCAGTAAAGCTAGCGTGAGAAGAAGAGCATTACTTAATACGAAATGAACGCATGCCCACGCCACTTAAGCATCAAACAAATATAAGCATTTGCGACTGCACAGGCCAAATATGCATCTTTGCACGTCCGTTTCTGGCAAACAAAAGGACAAATACTTAAATATGATTAAGCTTCACTGCATGGCAAAAGCACGGCGGTAAAGCCAGCGTGAGCAGATTTGCGCTACATGATACGAAATGAACGCATGCACAGGCCACTTGTGCATCAAACAAATATAAGCATTTTCGACTGCTCAGGCCAAATATGCAACTTGGCACATTTGTTTCAGGGAGACAAAACTACAATTACCAAAAGCTGATTAAGCTTCACGGGATCGAAAAAGCACTGCGGTAAAGCCAGCGTGAACAGAAGAGCATCACATGATACGAAATGAACGCATGCACAAGCCACTTGTGCATCAAACAAATATAAGCATTTGCGACTGCTCAGGCCAAATATGCATCTTGGCACGTCCGTTTCAGGCAAACAAAAGGACAAATACTAAAATATGATCAAGCTTCACTGCATCGAAAAAGCACTGCGGTAAAGCCAGCATGAGCAGAAGAGCACTACATGATACAAAATGAACGCATGCCCAGGCCACTTGTGCATCAAACAAATATAAGCATTTGCGACTGCTCAGGCCAAATATGCATCTTGACACGTCCGTTTCAGGCAAACAAAAGGACAAATACTAAAATATGATCAAGCTTCACTGCATCGAAAAAGCACTGCGGTAAAGCCAGCATGAGCAGAAGAGCACTACATGATACGAAATGAACGCATGCACAGGCCACTTGTGCATCAAACAAATATAAGCATTTTCGACTGCTCAGGCCAAATATGCAACTTGGCACATTCGTTTCAGGCAGACAAAACTACAATTACCAAAAGCTGATTAGGCTTCACTGATCGAAAAAGCACTGCGGTAAAGCCAGCGTGAACACAAGAGCATTACATGATACGAAATGAACGCATGCACAAGCCACTTGTGCATCAAACAAATATAAGCATTTGCGACTGCTCGGGCCAAATATGCAACTTGGCACATTCGTTTCAGGGAGACAAAACTACAATTACCAAAAGCTGATTAAGCTTCACTGCATCGCCAAAGCACTGCAGTAAAGCTAGCGTGAGAACAAGAGCATTACTTAATACGAAATGAACGCATGCCCACGCCACTTGTGCATCAAAAAATATAAGCATTTGCGACTGCTCGGGCCAAATGTGCAACTTGGCACGTTCGTTTCAGGGAGACAAAACTACAATTACCAAAAGCTGATTAAGCTTCACTGGATCGAAAAAGCACTGCGGTAAAGCCAGCGTGAACAGAAGAGCATTACATGATACGAAATGAACGCATGCACAGGCCACTTGTGCATCAAACAAAGATAAGCATTTGCGAAGGCCAGGGCAAAATATGCATCTTGGCACGTGCGTTTCAGGCAAACAAAAGGACAAATACTTAAATTTAATGAAGCTTTACTGCATCGCAAAAGCACTGTGGTAATGCCAGCGTGAGCAGAAGAGCATTACATGATACGAAATGAACGCATGCACAGGCCACTTGTGCATAAAACAAATATAAGCATTTGCGACTGCTCAAGCCAAATATGCATCTTGGCACGTCCGTTTCAGGCAAAGAAAATCACAAATACTTAAAGTTCATCAAGCTTCACTGCATCGCAAAAGCACTGCGGTAATGCCAGCGTGAGCAGAAGAGCATTACATGAAACGAAATGAACGCATGCACAGGCCACTTGTGCATCAATCAAATATAACCATTTGCGACTGCTCAGCCAAATATGCATCTTGACATGTCCTATTCAGGGAGACAAAAAAACAATTACCAAAAGATGATTAGGCTTCGCTGCATTGCGAAAGCACTGCAGTAAAGCTAGCGTGAGAAGAAGAGCATTACTTAATACGAAATGAACGCATGCCCACGCCACTTAAGCATCAAACAAATATAAGCATTTGCGACTGCACAGGCCAAATATGCATCTTTGCACGTCCGTTTCTGGCAAACAAAAGGACAAATACTTAACTATTATCAAGCTTCACTGCATTGCAAAAGCACTGCGGTAAAGCCAGCGTGAGCAGAAGAGCATTACATGATAAGAAATGAACCCATGCACAGGCCACTTGTGCATCAAACAAATATAAGCATTTTCGACTCCTCAGGCCAAATATGCATCTTGGCAGATCCGTTTCAGGCAAACAAAAGGACAATTACCAAGAGATGATTAAGCTTCACTGCATCGCGAAAGCACGGCGGTAAAGCCAGCGTGAAAAGAAGAGCGTTACATGATACGAAATGAACGCATGCACAGGCCACTTGTGCATCAAACAAATATATGCATTTGCGACTGCTCGAGTCAAATGTGCAACTTGGCACGTTCC
Source organism: Rhipicephalus microplus (assembly GCF_043290135.1). Classification (NCBI taxonomy): domain Eukaryota; kingdom Metazoa; phylum Arthropoda; class Arachnida; order Ixodida; family Ixodidae; genus Rhipicephalus; species Rhipicephalus microplus. Next base: position 450,337 of record NW_027464702.1, on the reverse strand, counting down.
TTTCAGGGAGACAAAACTACAATTACCAAAAGCTGATTAGGCTTCACTGGATCGAAAAAGCACTGCGGTAAAGCCAGCGTGAACAGAAGAGCATTACATGATACGAAATAACGCATGCACAGGCCACTTGTGCATCAAACAAATATAAGCATTTGCGACTGCTCGGGCCAAATGTGCAACTTGGCACGTTCGTTTCAGGGAGACAAAACTACAATTACCAAAAGCTGATTAAGCTTCACTGCATCGCCAAGCACTGCGGTAAAGCCAGCATGAGCAGAAGAGCACTACATTGAATTGAATTGAATTGAATTGAATCTTTATTTTCATGTCTGGTACAACATGAAGGATGGCGGGAGTAAAAGCTGCACTAAAAACAGCTTGACTAGCTCCCGCTACCTAAAAATAAATGGGTCACAAGCAGTGGCATACAAATGAGAACAAAAGCATAATGTACAGAAATTCCCATGCTATTGGGAATAAAATAATTACATAATCTGAACGTAAACAGGATACAACAGTTCCTACGAATAGAAGAACAAAACATCAGTAGCTTGAAGAGGCTGTGTATACATGTGTTGAAAAATACATAAGAGGTCAAACGGATACAAAAGGGTAGATTTCATCATAATACAATTTATAAGAACAGAGATGCAATATTTTTTGTGGTCATGGTTTCTATATTTACGTCATTGCTGCTTAAATAATTCAACATTCTGGGAATAACACTGCGTACCATTTGGTCACCATACTTTGTGCGTGATCGTGGTATTAACCAGAGGTTATGCTTACGGGTATCGTATTTATTTTCCGAAGGTTGCAGGTTGGCTAAGTCAGATAGTACAGTTTTTTGCTTCAGCTCTTTTTTTATAGTCCTACAAATGTTGTAACTGTAAAGATTTTGAAAACTGATTAGTTTATATTTTTGTTGCATGTACATAACTGATTGATATGGTTCTTTCTTAGCAATAATTTTCAGAAATCTAGTTTGAAGTCTAGTAAGCTTCTCAATATTTGTTTGTGGTGTGTCACCCCATACTATAAAGCAATAGTTTACATAGGACATAAATAAGGAATGATAAATAATAAGTATTGTTTTTAATGGAAGTAGATAATTGTTGTGATAAATTATACCAAGTACACGTGCCGTTTTTGTTGCCACCTGCTCTACTTGTGCATCCCATAGCATGTTGTTTGAAAATACGATACCTAATGTTTTGACATTGTCAACTATTTCAATCAGACTGTTATTAAGATAGAGCGGAGAACTTACTTGTATCTGCTTGCCTTTTGCTCGAAATATAACCGCTTTGGTTTTTTCCGCATTTATTAATAGTCCATTGGAACATGCCCACTTATATATCTTCTCTAATATATTATTTTTTTTTTGAATCAACTGGTCAGTATCGTTATGTGCAAAAAATACGCTTGTATCGTCCGCATAAATAACGAATTTTGCTGAAGGGTCTATGTTTACAATATCATTTATATACAAATTAAACAGGAATGGACCTAAAATACTGCCCTGAGGCACTCCAAGAGAATTTGGTTTAGTCACCGAAGAAAAATTGTTTATGCACACGTATTGTTTCCTTTCGCTTAGATATGAGTCGAGCAAGTCTAAAGCAACACCTCGTACACCGTATAAATCCAGCTTACGTAAAAGTAATAGTCTATTCAGATAGTCGAAGGCCTTACTGTAATCGATAAAGACACCGAGTACTAGTTGTTTACATTCTATGCTATTTAGAATGAACTCTTTCTGATCAAGGAGGGCAAGCTCAGTCGATCTATGTTTCCTGAAACCGTATTGTGCGTCACATAACATATTATGTTTGTTAATGAATTCTGCCAGGTGGGAGTGAAGAATTTTTTCTATTATTTTAGAGAATACTGGCAAAATTGAGATGGGTCTATAGTTTGCTAAATTATTCTTATCTCCCTTTTTGTACAAGATGCACACTTTAGCAGTTTGAAGTATTGCAGGAAAAATTCCTTTTCCCAAACAAAGGTTAATGATTTCAGAAAATGGTTGGGCAATTATTTCGGCGGTGTATTTAATTGGTTTGATTTGAAAATCAAAACAATCACAGCAGTTACTATTTCTAAGCCGCATGATTGTTTTATATACCTCGCTTTCACATGTAGGTCTTACAAACATAGTACTTGAGCATTTATTGGAAACGTATGATGTCGCATCAAGAGATGTTTCTGGAAAAGCTGAGTTTACTAGATAATCGTTAAATGTATTGGATAAGTTACTACCATTAATAACACAACCATTAATTGTAATTTCCGTAATTACGCTATTTGAGGTGGGTGTTCCTAACACTTTATTGATGTTTTTCCAAGTGGAAGCAGAATTTCCAGCTGATTGCATAAAAATGTTATGAAAGTAGTTTTGTCTAGCCTTTTGGATGTCCTTATTTAGACGATTACGAAATTTTTTGAAGGTACTAAGTAGCTGTGGGTCACGAGAGACGAGAAATGCATTATACATTACATTCTTTTCATCGATTTGATGCAACAGGTCCCGTGTGATCCATGGCTTCCTAATTTTTTTAGATGGGCGGTGGGTAATTCGAGGGAAGTTATGGTCATATACCTCCTTGAATTTTTCTATGAATGTATTGACAGCAATGTTCGGGTTGTCATTTGCGAGAACATCGTTCCAGGATGTATTAATTAGTTCCTGACGAAAATTTTCAAGATTTTTGGATGTTATAGAACGCACTGGTATGGAAAGTCGTTTCTTTTTTATTCGTTGCCTAATAGCTAAAAATATGGGAAGGTGATCGCTAATGTCGCATGAAATGGTCCCAGCTTTAGTATCCTCAGAACTAATGCTCGTGAGAAAGACATCAATTAATGTAGATGAACAGGCAGTAACTCTTGTTGGCATATTAATCATGTTAGCCAATCCAAAGCTATCAAACAAACACGTCATCTCATGCTGTGAAGTTCCATTAGACAGCATGTCAATATTAATATCGCCGCCGCAAACAGTTACATGGTTTTTGAGCATAGCGTGGTGAAATAGGCTCTCCAAACGAGCCGTGAAAGTTGTAATACTTCCAGATGGAGGACGGTACATAACTGAGATGACGTAATTGCTTAGGACAGCTGTCAGCATTTCACAATCAGGCTCTGAATAACAAAATTCTGTTAAGAGTTCACAATCAAAGGTTTCTTTTACAAGTAAGCAGACACCACCCCCTCTACTGTGCGTGCGATTAACACAGAAAACATTATACCCAGGCATAGAAAATGGGTTATCATCATTTGTGTACCAAGTTTCAGTCAGCATGATGATGTCAAAGCGGAAATGAAGCTCTGAAAACAAGGAATTTAGCGATGCATATTTGTTTCTTGCGGACTGACAGTTTAGCTGAAAAATTTTTATGCCAGGCATATAGTTGTCTCCAATGTATTTATGTAGATCTGATGGTAAAATGAACATGATTCCTAAAAAGTAAAGTTATGAACGATTCTGATTTTTCAAGCCAATTTAGAGAAATCTTCCTTTCTCTTCACCAGAACGGCAGGAAAACCATCTCTGCGTCTCATTAGAACTTTACCGTTCGCACACCACACAAAACGGACGTCATTCTCTCGCGCCCATTGTTTTGCCTCCCGAAGTAGAGTTCGCGTTTGTTTGGTTAAGTTTTCTTGAATCATCACTTCGGATTTGGTATCCCTGAGTTTCTTACGACTATGTAGCTAGCTGTCTCGAACTGACTGTTGTGAGAAACGTACAATGATGCCCGGGGTCCTTTCCGCCTTAGAGGGAAGGCGGTGTATCGCGGTAACATCAGTTCCTGTCAGAGCGGGCATCGCAATTGATGCAGCAATTGCGTTGACCTTATCCAATAAGTTCTCGTGCTCAGTCTTACGAATTCCATGAAACTCGAGATTCAGCCTTCTGTTATGCCGCTCTAGTTCGTTCAGTTCACCTTTTATGTCTAGAATTTGTTTAGTGTTCGAGCTTGATTCTGCGGAATCAACTTTCCGTTTCATATCTGACAACTTGTTATCCTGTTCCTTAATGGCTGTAAGTACTCCATCATATTTGTCAGACAGCATTTGGACACTGGCCTCGATATGGGCAATAGTATCCTTCAGGTTTTTCACTGTCTCTGTTAACTCTGCAATGGCTAAAACACTGGGATGATCGACAACCTTCTTTGCCCGTGCTCCTCTGCATGTGGGACAACGCCACTGTTTTTTTGTTGCATCGGATTTCGCTCTAAATGTTCTTTCACTTATGCCTGAGCAAGTTCCTATGTGATAAGAACTGAGGCATTCGCTGCACACCATGCAATCATCATCAGAACCAACACACAAGCCACAATTAAAGCAAGGTACATTAGCAACAGTGCTCATGGTGACAAATTCTTGGGCAACAGTATAGGGCACAGTTAAGTGTGTAGTGTCTTAAGAAATAATAAGAACGTGATGCGATTCACAAACCTGTAAACGTAGAAATGTAGTTTTAGGACGCGCCTTTCCTGTGCCGCTGCTGCTGCCCAAGTGAAGACGGCGTCAGTGGAACTTCCTTTTAAAGCTGCTAGAAGGCAGGGGGGCGTCTTCGTCACGTGTGGTGTCCTCTGCGCTCGGCTTGCTGATGACAGCCTTACAGACACGTGTACGTTCGCGATCCGAGATTCCTAATACAGTTGACGCGGACTGAGAGTTCCACGCAACGTCCTGCGCAGCCGGTCACCGGCTACTCCTTCGCACGTGTCGAGACAGCTGCCCAAAACCTCGCCAGGCAGGAAACACTGTAAACGTAGAAATGTAGTTTTAGGACGCGCCTTTCCTGTGCCGCTGCTGCTGCCCAAGTGAAGACGGCGTCAGTGGAACTTCCTTTTAAAGCTGCTAGAAGGCAGGGGGGCGTCTTCGTCACGTGTGGTGTCCTCTGCGCTCGGCTTGCTGATGACAGCCTTACAGACACGTGTACGTTCGCGATCCGAGATTCCTAATACAGTTGACGCGGACTGAGAGTTCCACGCAACGTCCTGCGCAGCCGGTCACCGGCTACTCCTTCGCACGTGTCGAGACAGCTGCCCAAAACCTCGCCAGGCTGGAAACACTGTAAACGTAGAAATGTAGTTTTAGGACGCGCCTTTCCTGTGCCGCTGCTGCTGCCCAAGTGATACGAAATGAACGCATGCACAGGCCACTTGTGCATCAAACAAATATAAGCATTTGTGACTGCTCAGGCCATATATGCATCTTGGCACGTCCAAGTTAGGGAGACAGTAAGACAATTACCAAATAATTATTAAGCTTCACTGGATCGAAAAAGCACTGCAGTAAAGCCAGCGTGAACACAAGAGCATTACATGATACGAAATGAACGCATGCACAGGCCAATTGTGCATCAAACAAATATAAGCAATTGCGACTGCTCAGGCCAAATATGCAACTTGGCACGTTCGTTTCAGGGAGACAAAACGACAATTACCAATAGCTGATTTAGCTTCACTGCATCGCAAAGCACTGCGGTAAAACCAGCATGAGCAGAAGAGCATTTCATGATACGAAATTAAAGCATGCACAAGCCACTTGTGCATCAAACAAATATAAGCATTTGCGACTGCTCGGGCCAAATGTGCAACTTGGCACGTTCGTTTCAGGGAGACAAAACTACAATTACCAAAAGATGATTAAGCTTCACTGCATCGCCAAAGCACTGCGGTAAAACCAGCATGAGCAGAAGAGCATTACATGATACGAAATGAACGCATGCACAGGCCACTTGTGCATAAAACAAATATAAGCATTTGCGACTGCTCAAGCCAAATATGCAACTTGGCACGTACGTTTCAGGCAAACAAAAGGACAAATACTTAAAGTTGATCAAGCTTCACTGCATCGCAAAAGCACTGCGGTAATGCCAGCGTGAGCAGAAGAGCATTACATGATACGAAATGAACGCATGCACAGGCCACTTGTGCATCAATCAAATATAAGCATTTGCGACTGCTCCAGCAAATATGCATCTTGACATGTCCTATTCAGGGAGACAAAAAAGTAATTACCAAAAGATGATTAGGCTTCACTGGATCGAAAAAGCACTGCAGTAAAGCCAGCGTGAACACAGGAGCATTACATGATACGAAATGAACGCATGCACAGGCCAATTGTGCATCAAACAAATATGAGCAATTGCGACTGCTCAGGCCAAATATGCAACTTGGCACGTTCGTTTCAGGGAGACAAAACGACAATTACCAATAGCTGATTTAGCTTCACTGCATCGCAAAGCACTGCGGTAAAACCAGCATGAGCAGAAGAGCATTTCATGATACGAAATGAACGCATGCACAAGCCACTTGTGCATCAAACAAATATAAGCATTTGCGACTGCTCGGGCCAAATGTGCAACTTGGCACGTTCGTTTCAGGGAGACAAAACTACAATTACCAAAAGCTGATTAAGCTTCACTGCATCGCCAAAGCACTGCAGTAAAGCTAGCGTGAGAAGAAGAGCATTACTTAATACGAAATGAACGCATGCCCACGCCACTTAAGCATCAAACAAATATAAGCATTTGCGACTGCACAGGCCAAATATGCATCTTTGCACGTCCGTTTCTGGCAAACAAAAGGACAAATACTTAAATATGATCAAGCTTCACTGCAATGCAAAAGCACTGCGGTAAAGCCAGCGTGAGCAGAAGAGCATTACATGATACGAAATGAACCCATGCACAGGCCACTTGTGCATCAAACAAATATAAGCATTTTCGACTGCTCAGGCCAAATATGCATCTTGGCAGGTCCGTTTCAGGCAAACAAAATGACAATTACCAAGAGATAATTAAGCTTCACTGCATCGCGAAAGCACTGCGGTAAAGCCAGCGTGAAAAGAAGAGCATTACATGATACGAAATGAACGCATGCACAGGCCACTTGTGCATCAAACAAATATAAGCATTTGCGACTGCTCGAGCCAAATGTGCAACTTGGCACGTTCGTTTCAGGGAGACAAAACTGCAATTATCAAAAGCTGATTAGGCTTCACTGGATCGAAAAAGCACTGCGGTAAAGCCAGCGTGAACAGAAGAGCATTACATGATACGAAATAACGCATGCACAGGCCACTTGTGCATCAAACAAAGATAAGCATTTGCGACGGCTCAGGCAAAATATGCATCTTGGCACGTGCGTTTCAGGCAAACAAAAGGACAAATACTTAAATTTAATGAAGCTTTACTGCATCGCAAAAGCACTGCGGTAATGCCAGCGTGAGCAGAAGAGCATTACATGATACGAAATGAACGCATGCACAGGCCAATTGTGCATCAAACAAATATAAGCATTTGCGACTGCTCAGGCCAAATATGCAACTTGGCACGTTCATTTCAGGGAGACAAAACTACAATTACCAAAAGCTGATTAAGCTTCACTGCATCGCCAAAGCACTGCGGTAAAGCCAGCATGAGCAGAAGAGCACTACATGATACGAAATGAACGCATGCACAGGCCACTTGTGCATCAAACAAATATAAGCATTTGCGACTGCTCAGGCCAGATATGCATCTTGGCACGTCCAAGTTAGGGAGACAGTAAGACAATTACCAAAAAATGATTAAGCTTCACTGGATCGAAAAAGCACTGCGGTAAAACCAGCATGAGCAGAAGAGCATTACATGATACGAAATGAACGCATGCACAGGCCACTTGTGCATAAAACAAATATAAGCATTTGCGACTGCTCAAGCCAAATATGCAACTTGGCACGTACGTTTCAGGCAAACAAAAGGACAAATACTTAAAGTTGATCAAGCTTCACTGCATCGCAAAAGCACTGCGGTAATGCCAGCGTGAGCAGAAGAGCATTACATGATACGAAATGAACGCATGCACAGGCCACTTGTGCATCAATCAAATATAAGCATTTGCGACTGCTCAGCCAAATATGCATCTTGACATGTCCTATTCAGGGAGACAAAAAAGTAATTACCAAAAGATGATTAGGCTTCGCTGCATTGCGAAAGCACTGCAGTAAAGCTAGCGTGAGAAGAAGAGCATTACTTAATACGAATGAACGCATGCCCACGCCACTTAAGCATCAAACAAATATAAGCATTTGCGACTGCACAGGCCAAATATGCATCTTTGCACGTCCGTTTCTGGCAAACAAAAGGACAAATACTTAAATATGATCAAGCTTCACTGCATTGCAAAAGCACTGCGGCAAAGCCAGCGTGAGAACAAGAGCATTACTTAATACGAAATGAACGCATGCCCACGCCACTTGTGCATCAAAAAAATATGAGTATTTGTGACTGCTCAGGCCAAATACGCATCTTGGCACGTCCGTTTCAGGCAAACAAAAGGAAAAATACTAAAATATGATCAAGCTTCACTGCATCGAAAAAGCACTGCGGTAAAGCCAGCATGAGCAGAAGAGAACTACATGATACAAAATGAACGCATGCCCAGGCCACTTGTGCATCAAACAAATATAAGCATTTGCGACTGCACAGGCCAAATATGCATCTTGGCACATCCGCATCAGGCAAACAAAAGGACAAATACTTAAATATGATCAAGCTTCACTGCATCACAAAAGCACTGCGGTAAAGCCAGCTTGATTAAATAGCATTACATGATTCGAAATGAACGCATGCACAGGCCACTTGAGCATCAAACAAATATAAGCATATGCGACTGCTCAGGCCAAATATGCATCTTGGCACGTCCGTTTCATAGAGAAAAAAAGACAATTACCAAAAGATGATTAGGCTTCACTACATCGCGAAAGCACTGCGGTAAAGCCACCGTGAACAGAAAAGCATTACATGATACGAAATTAACGCATGCACAGGCCACTTTTGCATCAAACAAATATAAGCATTTGGGACTGCTCAGGCCAAATATGATCTTGGCACGTCCGTTTCAGGCAAACAAAAGAACAAATACTAAAATATGATCAAACTTCACTGCATCGAAAAAGCACTGTGGTAAAGCCAGCATGAGCAGAAGAGCACTACATGATACGCAATGAACGCATGCCCAGGCCACTTGTGCATCAAACAAATATAATCATTTGCGATTGCTCAGGCGAAATATGCATCTTGGCATGTACGTTTGGGGCAAACAAAAGGACAAATACTTAAATATGATTATGCTTCACTGCATCGCAAAAGCACTGCGGTAAAGCCAGCGTGAGCAGAAGAGCATTGCATGTTACGAAATGAACCCATGCACAGGGTACTTGTGCATCAAACAAATATAAGCATTTGCGATTGCTCAGGCCAAATATGCATCTTGGCACGTCCGTTTCAGGCAAACAAAAGGACAAATACTTAGATATGATTAAGCTTCACTGCATCATAAAAGCACTGCGGTTATGCCAGCGTGAGCAGAATAGCACTACATGATACGAAATGAACGCATGCACAGGCCACTTGTGCATCAAACAAATATAAGCATTTTCGACTGCTCAGGCCAAATATGCAACTTGGCACATTCGTTTCAGGGAGACAAAACTACAATTACCAAAAGCTGTATAAGCTTCACTGGATCAAAAAAGCACTGCGGTAAAGCCAGCGTGAACAGAAGAGCATTACATGATACGAAATGACCGCATGCACAAGCCACTTGTGCATCAAACAAATATAAGCATTTGCGACTGCTCGGGCCAAATATGCAACTTGGCACATACGTTTCAGGGAGACAAAACTACAATTACTAAAAGTTGATTAAGCTTCACTGCATCGCCAAAGCACTGCAGTAAAGCTAGCGTGAGAACAAGAGCATTCCTTAATACGAAATGAACGCATGCCCACGCCACTTGTGCATCAAAAAATATAAGTATTTGCGACTGCTCAGGCCAAATACGCATCTTGGCACGTCCGTTTCAGGCAAACAAAAGGACAAATACTAAATTATGATCAAGCTTCACTGCATCAAAAAAGCACTGCGGTAAAGCCAGCATGAGCAGAAGAGCACTACATGATACGAAATGAACGCATGCACAGGGTACTTGTGCATCAAACAAATATAAGCATTTGCGAGTGCTCAGGCCAAATATGCATCTTGGCATGTCCGTTTCAGGCAAACAAAAGGACAAATACTTAAATATGATCAAGTTTCACTCCATCGCAAAAGCACTGCGGTAAAGCCAGCATGAGCAGAAGAGCATTACATGATACGAAATGAACGCATGCACAGGCAACTTGTGCATCAAACAAATATAAGCATTTGCGACTGCTCAGGCCAAATATGCATCTTGGCACTTCCGTTTCAGAGAGAGAAAAAGACAATTACCAAAAGATGATTACGCTTCACTGCATCACGAAAGCACTGCGGTAAAGCGAGCATGAGCAGAAGAGCTATACATGATACGAAATGAACGCATGCAAAGGCCCCTTGTGCATCAAACAAATATAAGCATTTGCGACTGCTCAGGCCAAATATGCATCTTGGCACATCCGTTTCAGGCAAACAAAAGGACAAATACCTAATAATGATTAAGCTTCACTGCATCGCAAAAACACTGCGGTAAAGCCAGCGTGAGCAGAATAGCATTACATGATACGAAATGAACGCATGCACAGGCCACTTGTGCATCAAACAAATATAAGCATTTTTGACTGCTCAGGCCAACTATGCATCTTAACACGTCCGCATCAGGCAAACAAAAGGACAAATACTTAAATATGATCAAGCTTCACTGCATCACAAAAGCACTGCGGTAAAGCCAGCATGAGCAGAAGAGCACTACATGATACGAAATGAACGCATGCACAGGGTACTTGTGCATCAAACAAATATAAGCATTTGCGAGTGCTCAGGCCAAATATGCATCTTGGCATGTCCGTTTGAGGCAAACAAAAGGACAAATACTTAAATACGATCAAGTTTCACTGCATCGTAAAAGCACTGCGGTAAAGCCAGCATGAGCAGAAGAGCATTACATGATACGAAATAAACGCATGCACAGGCCACTTGTGCATCAAACAAATATAAGCATTTGCGACGGCTCAGGCCAAATATGCATCTTGGCACGTCCGTTTCAGAGAGAGAAAAAGACAATTACCAAAAGATGATTACGCTTCACTGCATCACAAAAGCACTGCGGTAAAGCCAGCGTGAACAGAAGAGCGTTACATGATACGAAATGAACGCATGCACAGGCCACTTGTGCATCAAACAAATATAGGCATTTGCGACTGCACAGGCCAAATATGCATCTTGGCACGTCTGCATCAGGCAAACAAAAGGACAAATACTTAAATATGATCAAGCTTCACTGCATCACAAAAGCACTGCGGTAAAGCCAGCTTGAGCAAATAGCATTACATGATAAGAAATGAACGCATGCACAGGCCACTTGTGCATCAAACAAAATTAAGCATATGCGACTGCTCAGGCCAAATATGCATCTTGGCACGTCCGTTTTAGGGAGACAATAAGACAATTACCAAAAAATTACCAAGCTTCACTGGATCAAAAAAGCACTGCGGTAAAGCCAGCGTGAACAGAAGAGCGTTACATGATACGAAATGAACGCATGCACAGGCCACTTGTGCATCAAACAAATATAAGCATTTTCGACTGCTCAGGCCAAATGTGCAACTTGGCACGTTCGTTTCAGGGAGACAACTACAATTACCAAAAGCTGATTAAGCTTCACTGGATCGAAAAAGCACTGCGGTAAAGCCAGCGTGAACAGAAGAGCATTACATGATACGAAATGAACGCATGCACAGGCCGCTTGTGCATCAAACAAATATAAGCATTTGCGACGGCTAAGGCAAAATATGCATCTTGGCACGTGCGTTTCAGGCAAACAAAAGGACAAATACTTAAATGTATTGAAGCTTTACTGCATCGCAAAAGCACTGCGGTAATGCCAGCGTGAGCAGAAGAGCATTACATGATACGAAATGAACGCTTGCAGAGGCCACTTGTGCATCAAACAAATATAAGTATTTGCGACTGCTCAGGCCATATATGCATCTTGGCACGTCCAAGTTAGGGAGACAGTAAGACAATTACCAAAAAATTATTAAGCTTCACTGGATCGAAAAAGCACTGCGGTAAAGCCAGCGTGAACAGAAGAGCATTACATGATACGAAATGACCGCATGCACAAACCACTTGTGCATCAAACAAATATAAGCATTTGCGACTGCTCGGGCCAAATATGCAACTTGGCACATACGTTTCAGGGAGACAAAACTACAATTACCAAAAGCTGATTAAGCTTCACTGCATCGCCAAAGCACTGCAGTAAAGCTAGCTTGAGAACAAGAGCATTACTTAATACGAAATGAACGCATGCCCGCGCCACTTGTGCATCAAAAAATATAAGTATTTGCGACTGCTCAGGCCAAATACGCATCTTGGCACGTCCGTTTCAGGCAAACGAAAGGACAAATACTAAATTATGATCAAGCTTCACTGCATCAAAAAAGCACTGCGGTAAAGCCAGCATGAGCAGAAGAGCACTACATGATACGGAATGAACGCATGCACAGGGTACTTGTGCATCAAACAAATATAAGTATTTGCGAGTGCTCAGGCCAAATATGCATCTTGGCATGTCCGTTTCAGGCAAACAAAAGGACAAATACTTAAATATGACCAAGTTTCACTCCATCGCAAAAGCACTGCGGTAAAGCCAGCATGAGCAGAAGAGCATTACATGATACGAAATGAACGCATGCACAGGCCACTTGTGCATCAAACAAATATAAGCATTTGCGACTGCTCAGGCCAAATATGCATCTTGGCACTTCCGTTTCAGAGAGAGAAAAAGACAATTACCAAAAGATGATTACGCTTCACTGCATCACGAAAGCACTGCGGTAAAGCGAGCATGAGCAGAAGAGCTATACATGATACGAAATGAACGCATGCACAGGCCACTTGTGCATCAAACAAATATAAGCATTTGCGACTGCTCAGGCCAAATATGCATCTTGGCACATCCGTTTCAGGCAAACAAAAGGACAAATACCTAATAATGATTAAGCTTCACTGCATCGCAAAAACACTGCGGTAAAGCCAGCGTGAGCAGAATAGCATTACATGATACGAAATGAACGCATGCACAGGCCACTTGTGCATCAAACAAATATAAGCATTTTTGACTGCTCAGGCCAAATATGCATCTTGGCACGTCCGCATCAGGCAAACAAAAGGACAAATACTTAAATATGATCAAGCTTCACTGCATCACAAAAGCACTGCGGTAAAGCCAGCATGAGCAGAAGAGCACTACATGATACGAAATGAACGCATGCACAGGGTACTTGTGCATCAAACAAATATAAGCATTTGCGAGTGCTCAGGCCAAATATGCATTTTGGCATGTCCGTTTGAGGCAAACAAAAGGACAAATACTTAAATACGATCAAGTTTCACTGCATCGTAAAAGCACTGCGGTAAAGCCAGCATGAGCAGAAGAGCATTACATGATACGAAATAAACGCATGCACAGGCCACCCTTGCATCAAACAAATATAAGCATTTGCGACTGCTCAGGCCAAATATGCATCTTGGCACGTCCGTTTCAGAGAGAGAAAAAGACAATTACCAAAAGATGATTACGCTTCACTGCATCACAAAAGCACTGCGGTAAAGCCAGCGTGAACAGAAGAGCGTTACATGATACGAAATGAACGCATGCACAGGCCACTTGTGCATCAAACAAATATAAGCATTTGCGACTGCACAGGCCAAATATGCATCTTGGCACGTTTGCATCAGGCAAACAAAAGGACAAATACTTAAATATGATCAAGCTTCACTGTATCACAAAAGCACTGCGGTAAAGCCAGCTTGAGCAAATAGCATTACATGATAAGAAATGAACGCATGCACAGGCCACTTGTGCATCAAACAAAATTAAGCATATGCGACTGCTCAGGCCAAATATGCATCTTGGCACGTCCGTTTTAGGGAGACAATAAGACAATTACTAAAAAATTATCAAGCTTCACTGGATCAAAAAAGCACTGCGGTAAAGCCAGCGTGAACAGAAGAGCGTTACATGATACGAAATGAACGCATGCACAGGCCACTTGTGCATCAAACAAATATAAGCATTTTCGACTGCTCAGGCCAAATGTGCAACTTGGCACGTTCGTTTCAGGGAGACAAAACTACAATTACCAAAAGCTGATTAAGCTTCACTGGATCGAAAAAGCACTGCGGTAAAGCCAGCGTGAACAGAAGAGCATTACATGATTCGAAATGAACGCATGCACAGGCCGCTTGTGCATCAAACAAAGATAAGCATTTGCGACGGCTCAGGCAAAATATGCATCTTGGCTCGTGCGTTTCAGGCAAACAAAAGGACAAATACTTAAATTTAATGAAGCTTTACTGCATCGCAAAAGCACTGCGGTAATGCCAGCGTGAGTAGAAGAGCATTACATGATACGAAATGAACGCTTGCACAGGCCACTTGTGCATCAAACAAATATAAGCATATGCGACTGCTCAGGCCAAATATGCATCTTGGCACGTCCGTTTTAGGGAGACAATAAGACAATTACTAAAAAATTATCAAGCTTCATTGGATCAAAAAAGCACTGCGGTAAAGCCACCGTGAACAGTAAAGCATTACATGATACGAAATTAACGCATGCACAGGCCACTTTTGCATCAAACAAATATAAGCATTTGGGACTGCTCAGGCCAAATATGATCTTGGCACGTCCGTTTCAGGCAAACAAAAGAACAAATACTAAAATATGATCAAACTTCACTGCATCGAAAAAGCACTGTGGTAAAGCCAGCATGAGCAGAAGAGCACTACATGATACGCAATGAACGCATGCCCAGGCCACTTGTGCATCAAACAAATATAATCATTTGCGATTGCTCAGGCGAAATATGCATCTTGGCATGTACGTTTGGGGCAAACAAAAGGACAAATACTAAAATATGATCAAACTTCACTGCATCGAAAAAGCACTGTGGTAAAGCCAGCATGAGCAGAAGAGCACTACATGATACGCAATGAACGCATGCCCAGGCCACTTGTGCATCAAACAAATATAATCATTTGCGATTGCTCAGGCGAAATATGCATCTTGGCATGTACGTTTGGGGCAAACAAAAGGACAAATACTTAAATATGATTATGCTTCACTGCATCGCAAAAGCACTGCGGTAAAGCCAGCGTGAGCAGAAGAGCATTGCATGTTACGAAATGAACCCATGCACAGGGTACTTGTGCATCAAACAAATATAAGCATTTGCGATTGCTCAGGCCAAATATGCATCTTGGCACGTCCGTTTCAGGCAAACAAAAGGACAAATACTTAGATATGATTAAGCTTCACTGCATCATAAAAGCACTGCGGTTATGCCAGCGTGAGCAGAATAGCACTACATGATACGAAATGAACGCATGCACAGGCCACTTGTGCATCAAACAAATATAAGCATTTTCGACTGCTCAGGCCAAATATGCAACTTGGCACATTCGTTTCAGGGAGACAAAACTACAATTACCAAAAGCTGTATAAGCTTCACTGGATCAAAAAAGCACTGCGGTAAAGCCAGCGTGAACAGAAGAGCATTACATGATACGAAATGACCGCATGCACAAGCCACTTGTGCATCAAACAAATATAAGCATTTGCGACTGCTCGGGCCAAATATGCAACTTGGCACATACGTTTCAGGGAGACAAAACTACAATTACTAAAAGTTGATTAAGCTTCACTGCATCGCCAAAGCACTGCAGTAAAGCTAGCGTGAGAACAAGAGCATTCCTTAATACGAAATGAACGCATGCCCACGCCACTTGTGCATCAAAAAATATAAGTATTTGCGACTGCTCAGGCCAAATACGCATCTTGGCACGTCCGTTTCAGGCAAACAAAAGGACAAATACTAAATTATGATCAAGCTTCACTGCATCAAAAAAGCACTGCGGTAAAGCCAGCATGAGCAGAAGAGCACTACATGATACGAAATGAACGCATGCACAGGGTACTTGTGCATCAAACAAATATAAGCATTTGCGAGTGCTCAGGCCAAATATGCATCTTGGCATGTCCGTTTCAGGCAAACAAAAGGACAAATACTTAAATATGATCAAGTTTCACTCCATCGCAAAAGCACTGCGGTAAAGCCAGCATGAGCAGAAGAGCATTACATGATACGAAATGAACGCATGCACAGGCAACTTGTGCATCAAACAAATATAAGCATTTGCGACTGCTCAGGCCAAATATGCATCTTGGCACTTCCGTTTCAGAGAGAGAAAAAGACAATTACCAAAAGATGATTACGCTTCACTGCATCACGAAAGCACTGCGGTAAAGCGAGCATGAGCAGAAGAGCTATACATGATACGAAATGAACGCATGCAAAGGCCCCTTGTGCATCAAACAAATATAAGCATTTGCGACTGCTCAGGCCAAATATGCATCTTGGCACATCCGTTTCAGGCAAACAAAAGGACAAATACCTAATAATGATTAAGCTTCACTGCATCGCAAAAACACTGCGGTAAAGCCAGCGTGAGCAGAATAGCATTACATGATACGAAATGAACGCATGCACAGGCCACTTGTGCATCAAACAAATATAAGCATTTTTGACTGCTCAGGCCAACTATGCATCTTAACACGTCCGCATCAGGCAAACAAAAGGACAAATACTTAAATATGATCAAGCTTCACTGCATCACAAAAGCACTGCGGTAAAGCCAGCATGAGCAGAAGAGCACTACATGATACGAAATGAACGCATGCACAGGGTACTTGTGCATCAAACAAATATAAGCATTTGCGAGTGCTCAGGCCAAATATGCATCTTGGCATGTCCGTTTGAGGCAAACAAAAGGACAAATACTTAAATACGATCAAGTTTCACTGCATCGTAAAAGCACTGCGGTAAAGCCAGCATGAGCAGAAGAGCATTACATGATACGAAATAAACGCATGCACAGGCCACTTGTGCATCAAACAAATATAAGCATTTGCGACTGCTCAGGCCAAATATGCATCTTGGCACGTCCGTTTCAGAGAGAGAAAAAGACAATTACCAAAAGATGATTACGCTTCACTGCATCACAAAAGCACTGCGGTAAAGCCAGCGTGAACAGAAGAGCGTTACATGATACGAAATGAACGCATGCACAGGCCACTTGTGCATCAAACAAATATAAGCATTTGCGACTGCACAGGCCAAATATGCATCTTGGCACGTCTGCATCAGGCAAACAAAAGGACAAATACTTAAATATGATCAAGCTTCACTGTATCACAAAAGCACTGCGGTAAAGCCAGCTTGAGCAAATAGCATTACATGATAAGAAATGAACGCATGCACAGGCCACTTGTGCATCAAACAAAATTAAGCATATGCGACTGCTCAGGCCAAATATGCATCTTGGCACGTCCGTTTTAGGGAGACAATAAGACAATTACTAAAAAATTATCAAGCTTCACTGGATCAAAAAAGCACTGCGGTAAAGCCAGCGTGAACAGAAGAGCGTTACATGATACGAAATGAACGCATGCACAGGCCACTTGTGCATCAAACAAATATAAGCATTTTCGACTGCTCAGGCCAAATGTGCAACTTGGCACGTTCGTTTCAGGGAGACAAAACTACAATTACCAAAAGCTGATTAAGCTTCACTGGATCGAAAAAGCACTGCGGTAAAGCCAGCGTGAACAGAAGAGCATTACATGATTCGAAATGAACGCATGCACAAGCCACTTGTGCATCAAACAAATATAAGCATTTGCGACTGCTCGGGCCAAATATGCAACTTGGCACATACGTTTCAGGGAGACAAAACTACAATTACTAAAAGTTGATTAAGCTTCACTGCATCGCCAAAGCACTGCAGTAAAGCTAGCGTGAGAACAAGAGCATTCCTTAATACGAAATGAACGCATGCCCACGCCACTTGTGCATCAAAAAATATAAGTATTTGCGACTGCTCAGGCCAAATACGCATCTTGGCACGTCCGTTTCAGGCAAACAAAAGGACAAATACTAAATTATGATCAAGCTTCACTGCATCAAAAAAGCACTGCGGTAAAGCCAGCATGAGCAGAAGAGCACTACATGATACGAAATGAACGCATGCACAGGGTACTTGTGCATCAAACAAATATAAGCATTTGCGACTGCTCGGGCCAAATATGCAACTTGGCACATACGTTTCAGGGAGACAAAACTACAATTACCAAAAGCTGATTAAGCTTCACTGCATCGCCAAAGCACTGCAGTAAAGCTAGCTTGAGAACAAGAGCATTACTTAATACGAAATGAACGCATGCCCGCGCCACTTGTGCATCAAAAAATATAAGTATTTGCGACTGCTCAGGCCAAATACGCATCTTGGCACGTCCGTTTCAGGCAAACGAAAGGACAAATACTAAATTATGATCAAGCTTCACTGCATCAAAAAAGCACTGCGGTAAAGCCAGCATGAGCAGAAGAGCACTACATGATACGGAATGAACGCATGCACAGGGTACTTGTGCATCAAACAAATATAAGTATTTGCGAGTGCTCAGGCCAAATATGCATCTTGGCATGTCCGTTTCAGGCAAACAAAAGGACAAATACTTAAATATGACCAAGTTTCACTCCATCGCAAAAGCACTGCGGTAAAGCCAGCATGAGCAGAAGAGCATTACATGATACGAAATGAACGCATGCACAGGCCACTTGTGCATCAAACAAATATAAGCATTTGCGACTGCTCAGGCCAAATATGCATCTTGGCACTTCCGTTTCAGAGAGAGAAAAAGACAATTACCAAAAGATGATTACGCTTCACTGCATCACGAAAGCACTGCGGTAAAGCGAGCATGAGCAGAAGAGCTATACATGATACGAAATGAACGCATGCACAGGCCACTTGTGCATCAAACAAATATAAGCATTTGCGACTGCTCAGGCCAAATATGCATCTTGGCACAACCGTTTCAGGCAAACAAAAGGACAAATACCTAATAATGATTAAGCTTCACTGCATCGCAAAAACACTGCGGTAAAGCCAGCGTGAGCAGAATAGCATTACATGATACGAAATGAACGCATGCACAGGCCACTTGTGCATCAAACAAATATAAGCATTTTTGACTGCTCAGGCCAAATATGCATCTTGGCACGTCCGCATCAGGCAAACAAAAGGACAAATACTTAAATATGATCAAGCTTCACTGCATCACAAAAGCACTGCGGTAAAGCCAGCATGAGCAGAAGAGCACTACATGATACGAAATGAACGCATGCACAGGGTACTTGTGCATCAAACAAATATAAGCATTTGCGAGTGCTCAGGCCAAATATGCATTTTGGCATGTCCGTTTGAGGCAAACAAAAGGACAAATACTTAAATACGATCAAGTTTCACTGCATCGTAAAAGCACTGCGGTAAAGCCAGCATGAGCAGAAGAGCATTACATGATACGAAATAAACGCATGCACAGGCCACCCTTGCATCAAACAAATATAAGCATTTGCGACTGCTCAGGCCAAATATGCATCTTGGCACGTCCGTTTCAGAGAGAGAAAAAGACAATTACCAAAAGATGATTACGCTTCACTGCATCACAAAAGCACTGCGGTAAAGCCAGCGTGAACAGAAGAGCGTTACATGATACGAAATGAACGCATGCACAGGCCACTTGTGCATCAAACAAATATAAGCATTTGCGACTGCACAGGCCAAATATGCATCTTGGCACGTTTGCATCAGGCAAACAAAAGGACAAATACTTAAATATGATCAAGCTTCACTGTATCACAAAAGCACTGCGGTAAAGCCAGCTTGAGCAAATAGCATTACATGATAAGAAATGAACGCATGCACAGGCCACTTGTGCATCAAACAAAATTAAGCATATGCGACTGCTCAGGCCAAATATGCATCTTGGCACGTCCGTTTTAGGGAGACAATAAGACAATTACTAAAAAATTATCAAGCTTCACTGGATCAAAAAAGCACTGCGGTAAAGCCAGCGTGAACAGAAGAGCGTTACATGATACGAAATGAACGCATGCACAGGCCACTTGTGCATCAAACAAATATAAGCATTTTCGACTGCTCAGGCCAAATGTGCAACTTGGCACGTTCGTTTCAGGGAGACAAAACTACAATTACCAAAAGCTGATTAAGCTTCACTGGATCGAAAAAGCACTGCGGTAAAGCCAGCGTGAACAGAAGAGCATTACATGATTCGAAATGAACGCATGCACAGGCCGCTTGTGCATCAAACAAAGATAAGCATTTGCGACGGCTCAGGCAAAATATGCATCTTGGCTCGTGCGTTTCAGGCAAACAAAAGGACAAATACTTAAATTTAATGAAGCTTTACTGCATCGCAAAAGCACTGCGGTAATGCCAGCGTGAGTAGAAGAGCATTACATGATACGAAATGAACGCTTGCACAGGCCACTTGTGCATCAAACAAATATAAGCATATGCGACTGCTCAGGCCAAATATGCATCTTGGCACGTCCGTTTTAGGGAGACAATAAGACAATTACTAAAAAATTATCAAGCTTCATTGGATCAAAAAAGCACTGCGGTAAAGCCACCGTGAACAGTAAAGCATTACATGATACGAAATTAACGCATGCACAGGCCACTTTTGCATCAAACAAATATAAGCATTTGGGACTGCTCAGGCCAAATATGATCTTGGCACGTCCGTTTCAGGCAAACAAAAGAACAAATACTAAAATATGATCAAACTTCACTGCATCGAAAAAGCACTGTGGTAAAGCCAGCATGAGCAGAAGAGCACTACATGATACGCAATGAACGCATGCCCAGGCCACTTGTGCATCAAACAAATATAATCATTTGCGATTGCTCAGGCGAAATATGCATCTTGGCATGTACGTTTGGGGCAAACAAAAGGACAAATACTAAAATATGATCAAACTTCACTGCATCGAAAAAGCACTGTGGTAAAGCCAGCATGAGCAGAAGAGCACTACATGATACGCAATGAACGCATGCCCAGGCCACTTGTGCATCAAACAAATATAATCATTTGCGATTGCTCAGGCGAAATATGCATCTTGGCATGTACGTTTGGGGCAAACAAAAGGACAAATACTTAAATATGATTATGCTTCACTGCATCGCAAAAGCACTGCGGTAAAGCCAGCGTGAGCAGAAGAGCATTGCATGTTACGAAATGAACCCATGCACAGGGTACTTGTGCATCAAACAAATATAAGCATTTGCGATTGCTCAGGCCAAATATGCATCTTGGCACGTCCGTTTCAGGCAAACAAAAGGACAAATACTTAGATATGATTAAGCTTCACTGCATCATAAAAGCACTGCGGTTATGCCAGCGTGAGCAGAATAGCACTACATGATACGAAATGAACGCATGCACAGGCCACTTGTGCATCAAACAAATATAAGCATTTTCGACTGCTCAGGCCAAATATGCAACTTGGCACATTCGTTTCAGGGAGACAAAACTACAATTACCAAAAGCTGTATAAGCTTCACTGGATCAAAAAAGCACTGCGGTAAAGCCAGCGTGAACAGAAGAGCATTACATGATACGAAATGACCGCATGCACAAGCCACTTGTGCATCAAACAAATATAAGCATTTGCGACTGCTCGGGCCAAATATGCAACTTGGCACATACGTTTCAGGGAGACAAAACTACAATTACTAAAAGTTGATTAAGCTTCACTGCATCGCCAAAGCACTGCAGTAAAGCTAGCGTGAGAACAAGAGCATTCCTTAATACGAAATGAACGCATGCCCACGCCACTTGTGCATCAAAAAATATAAGTATTTGCGACTGCTCAGGCCAAATACGCATCTTGGCACGTCCGTTTCAGGCAAACAAAAGGACAAATACTAAATTATGATCAAGCTTCACTGCATCAAAAAAGCACTGCGGTAAAGCCAGCATGAGCAGAAGAGCACTACATGATACGAAATGAACGCATGCACAGGGTACTTGTGCATCAAACAAATATAAGCATTTGCGAGTGCTCAGGCCAAATATGCATCTTGGCATGTCCGTTTCAGGCAAACAAAAGGACAAATACTTAAATATGATCAAGTTTCACTCCATCGCAAAAGCACTGCGGTAAAGCCAGCATGAGCAGAAGAGCATTACATGATACGAAATGAACGCATGCACAGGCAACTTGTGCATCAAACAAATATAAGCATTTGCGACTGCTCAGGCCAAATATGCATCTTGGCACTTCCGTTTCAGAGAGAGAAAAAGACAATTACCAAAAGATGATTACGCTTCACTGCATCACGAAAGCACTGCGGTAAAGCGAGCATGAGCAGAAGAGCTATACATGATACGAAATGAACGCATGCAAAGGCCCCTTGTGCATCAAACAAATATAAGCATTTGCGACTGCTCAGGCCAAATATGCATCTTGGCACATCCGTTTCAGGCAAACAAAAGGACAAATACCTAATAATGATTAAGCTTCACTGCATCGCAAAAACACTGCGGTAAAGCCAGCGTGAGCAGAATAGCATTACATGATACGAAATGAACGCATGCACAGGCCACTTGTGCATCAAACAAATATAAGCATTTTTGACTGCTCAGGCCAACTATGCATCTTAACACGTCCGCATCAGGCAAACAAAAGGACAAATACTTAAATATGATCAAGCTTCACTGCATCACAAAAGCACTGCGGTAAAGCCAGCATGAGCAGAAGAGCACTACATGATACGAAATGAACGCATGCACAGGGTACTTGTGCATCAAACAAATATAAGCATTTGCGAGTGCTCAGGCCAAATATGCATCTTGGCATGTCCGTTTGAGGCAAACAAAAGGACAAATACTTAAATACGATCAAGTTTCACTGCATCGTAAAAGCACTGCGGTAAAGCCAGCATGAGCAGAAGAGCATTACATGATACGAAATAAACGCATGCACAGGCCACTTGTGCATCAAACAAATATAAGCATTTGCGACTGCTCAGGCCAAATATGCATCTTGGCACGTCCGTTTCAGAGAGAGAAAAAGACAATTACCAAAAGATGATTACGCTTCACTGCATCACAAAAGCACTGCGGTAAAGCCAGCGTGAACAGAAGAGCGTTACATGATACGAAATGAACGCATGCACAGGCCACTTGTGCATCAAACAAATATAAGCATTTGCGACTGCACAGGCCAAATATGCATCTTGGCACGTCTGCATCAGGCAAACAAAAGGACAAATACTTAAATATGATCAAGCTTCACTGTATCACAAAAGCACTGCGGTAAAGCCAGCTTGAGCAAATAGCATTACATGATAAGAAATGAACGCATGCACAGGCCACTTGTGCATCAAACAAAATTAAGCATATGCGACTGCTCAGGCCAAATATGCATCTTGGCACGTCCGTTTTAGGGAGACAATAAGACAATTACTAAAAAATTATCAAGCTTCACTGGATCAAAAAAGCACTGCGGTAAAGCCAGCGTGAACAGAAGAGCGTTACATGATACGAAATGAACGCATGCACAGGCCACTTGTGCATCAAACAAATATAAGCATTTTCGACTGCTCAGGCCAAATGTGCAACTTGGCACGTTCGTTTCAGGGAGACAAAACTACAATTACCAAAAGCTGATTAAGCTTCACTGGATCGAAAAAGCACTGCGGTAAAGCCAGCGTGAACAGAAGAGCATTACATGATTCGAAATGAACGCATGCACAGGCCGCTTGTGCATCAAACAAAGATAAGCATTTGCGACGGCTCAGGCAAAATATGCATCTTGGCTCGTGCGTTTCAGGCAAACAAAAGGACAAATACTTAAATTTAATGAAGCTTTACTGCATCGCAAAAGCACTGCGGTAATGCCAGCGTGAGTAGAAGAGCATTACATGATACGAAATGAACGCTTGCACAGGCCACTTGTGCATCAAACAAATATAAGCATATGCGACTGCTCAGGCCAAATATGCATCTTGGCACGTCCGTTTTAGGGAGACAATAAGACAATTACTAAAAAATTATCAAGCTTCATTGGATCAAAAAAGCACTGCGGTAAAGCCACCGTGAACAGAAAAGCATTACATGATACGAAATTAACGCATGCACAGGCCACTTTTGCATCAAACAAATATAAGCATTTGGGACTGCTCAGGCCAAATATGATCTTGGCACGTCCGTTTCAGGCAAACAAAAGAACAAATACTAAAATATGATCAAACTTCACTGCATCGAAAAAGCACTGTGGTAAAGCCAGCATGAGCAGAAGAGCACTACATGATACGCAATGAACGCATGCCCAGGCCACTTGTGCATCAAACAAATATAATCATTTGCGATTGCTCAGGCGAAATATGCATCTTGGCATGTACGTTTGGGGCAAACAAAAGGACAAATACTTAAATATGATTATGCTTCACTGCATCGCAAAAGCACTGCGGTAAAGCCAGCGTGAGCAGAAGAGCATTGCATGTTACGAAATGAACCCATGCACAGGGTACTTGTGCATCAAACAAATATAAGCATTTGCGATTGCTCAGGCCAAATATGCATCTTGGCACGTCCGTTTCAGGCAAACAAAAGGACAAATACTTAGATATGATTAAGCTTCACTGCATCATAAAAGCACTGCGGTAAAGCCAGCGTGAGCAGAATAGCACTACATGATACGAAATGAACGCATGCACAGGCCACTTGTGCACCAAACAAATATAAGCATTTTCGACTGCTCAGGCCAAATATGCAACTTGGCACATTCGTTTCAGGGAGACAAAACTACAATTACCAAAAGCTGTATAAGCTTCACTGGATCAAAAAAGCACTGCGGTAAAGCCAGCGTGAACAGAAGAGCATTACATGATACGAAATGACCGCATGCACAAGGCACTTGTGCATCAAACAAATATAAGCATTTGCGACTGCTCGGGCCAAATATGCAACTTGGCACATACGTTTCAGGGAGACAAAACTACAATTACTAAAAGTTGATTAAGCTTCACTGCATCGCCAAAGCACTGCAGTAAAGCTAGCGTGAGAACAAGAGCATTCCTTAATACGAAATGAACGCATGCCCACGCCACTTGTGCATCAAAAAATATCAGTATTTGCGACTGCTCAGGCCAAATACGCATCTTGGCACGTCCGTTTCAGGCAAACAAAAGGACAAATACTAAATTATGATCAAGCTTCACTGCATCAAAAAAGCACTGCGGTAAAGCCAGCATGAGCAGAAGAGCACTACATGATACGAAATGAACGCATGCACAGGGTACTTGTGCATCAAACAAATATAAGCATTTGCGAGTGCTCAGGCCAAATATGCATCTTGGCATGTCCGTTTACTGCAAACAAAAGGACAAATACTTAAATATGATCAAGTTTCACTCCATCGCAAAAGCACTGCGGTAAAGCCAGCATGAGCAGAAGAGCATTACATGATACGAAATGAACGCATGCACAGGCAACTTGTGCATCAAACAAATATAAGCATTTGCGACTGCTCAGGCCAAATATGCATCTTGGCACTTCCGTTTCAGAGAGAGAAAAAGACAATTACCAAAAGATGATTACGCTTCACTGCATCACGAAAGCACTGCGGTAAAGCGAGCATGAGCAGAAGAGCTATACATGATACGAAATGAACGCATGCACAGGCCCCTTGTGCATCAAACAAATATAAGCATTTGCGACTGCTCAGGCCAAATATGCATCTTGGCACATCCGTTTCAGGCAAACAAAAGGACAAATACCTAATAATGATTAAGCTTCACTGCATCGCAAAAACACTGCGGTAAAGCCAGCGTGAGCAGAATAGCATTACATGATACGAAATGAACGCATGCACAGGCCACTTGTGCATCAAACAAATATAAGCATTTTTGACTGCTCAGGCCAACTATGCATCTTAACACGTCCGCATCAGGCAAACAAAAGGACAAATACTTAAATATGATCAAGCTTCACTGCATCACAAAAGCACTGCGGTAAAGCCAGCATGAGCAGAAGAGCACTACATGATACGAAATGAACGCATGCACAGGGTACTTGTGCATCAAACAAATATAAGCATTTGCGAGTGCTCAGGCCAAATATGCATCTTGGCATGTCCGTTTGAGGCAAACAAAAGGACAAATACTTAAATACGATCAAGTTTCACTGCATCGTAAAAGCACTGCGGTAAAGCCAGCATGAGCAGAAGAGCATTACATGATACG
This sequence comes from Rhipicephalus microplus, assembly GCF_043290135.1. NCBI lineage: Eukaryota > Metazoa > Arthropoda > Arachnida > Ixodida > Ixodidae > Rhipicephalus > Rhipicephalus microplus. The sequence goes on along the minus strand of NW_027464702.1, from coordinate 424,168 downwards.
AAATAAACGCATGCACAGGCCACTTGTGCATCAAACAAATATAAGCATTTGCGACTGCTCAGGCCAAATATGCATCTTGGCACGTCCGTTTCAGAGAGAGAAAAAGACAATTACCAAAAGATGATTACGCTTCACTGCATCACAAAAGCACTGCGGTAAAGCCAGCGTGAACAGAAGAGCGTTACATGATACGAAATGAACGCATGCACAGGCCACTTGTGCATCAAACAAATATAAGCATTTGCGACTGCACAGGCCAAATATGCATCTTGGCACGTCTGCATCAGGCAAACAAAAGGACAAATACTTAAATATGATCAAGCTTCACTGCATCACAAAAGCACTGCGGTAAAGCCAGCTTGAGCAAATAGCATTACATGATAAGAAATGAACGCATGCACAGGCCACTTGTGCATCAAACAAAATTAAGCATATGCGACTGCTCAGGCCAAATATGCATCTTGGCACGTCCGTTTTAGGGAGACAATAAGACAATTACCAAAAAATTACCAAGCTTCACTGGATCAAAAAAGCACTGCGGTAAAGCCAGCGTGAACAGAAGAGCGTTACATGATACGAAATGAACGCATGCACAGGCCACTTGTGCATCAAACAAATATAAGCATTTTCGACTGCTCAGGCCAAATGTGCAACTTGGCACGTTCATTTCAGGGAGACAACTACAATTACCAAAAGCTGATTAAGCTTCACTGGATCGAAAAAGCACTGCGGTAAAGCCAGCGTGAGCAGAATAGCATTACATGATACGAAATGAACGCATGCACAGGCCACTTGTGCATCAAACAAATATAAGCATTTTTGACTGCTCAGGCCAAATATGCATCTTGGCACGTCCGCATCAGGCAAACAAAAGGACAAATACTTAAATATGATCAAGCTTCACTGCATCACAAAAGCACTGCGGTAAAGCCAGCATGAGCAGAAGAGCACTACATGATACGAAATGAACGCATGCACAGGGTACTTGTGCACCAAACAAATATAAGCATTTGCGAGTGCTCAGGCCAAATATGCATTTTGGCATGTCCGTTTGAGGCAAACAAAAGGACAAATACTTAAATACGATCAAGTTTCACTGCATCGTAAAAGCACTGCGGTAAAGCCAGCATGAGCAGAAGAGCATTACATGATACGAAATAAACGCATGCACAGGCCACTTGTGCATCAAACAAATATAAGCATTTGCGACTGCTCAGGCCAAATATGCATCTTGGCACGTCCGCTTCAGAGAGAGAAAAAGACAATTACCAAAAGATGATTACGCTTCACTGCATCACAAAAGCACTGCGGTAAAGCCAGCGTGAACAGAAGAGCGTTACATGATACGAAATGAACGCATGCACAGGCCACTTGTGCATCAAACAAATATAAGCATTTGCGACTGCACAGGCCAAATATGCATCTTGGCACGTCTGCATCAGGCAAACAAAAGGACAAATACTTAAATATGATCAAGCTTCACTGTATCACAAAAGCACTGCGGTAAAGCCAGCTTGAGCAAATAGCATTACATGATAAGAAATGAACGCATGCACAGGCCACTTGTGCATCAAACAAAATTAAGCATATGCGACTGCTCAGGCCAAATATGCATCTTGGCACGTCCGTTTTAGGGAGACAATAAGACAATTACTAAAAAATTATCAAGCTTCACTGGATCAAAAAAGCACTGCGGTAAAGCCAGCGTGAACAGAAGAGCGTTACATGATACGAAATGAACGCATGCACAGGCTACTTGTGCATCAAACAAATATAAGCATTTTCGACTGCTCAGGCCAAATGTGCAACTTGGCACGTTCGTTTCAGGGAGACAAAACTACAATTAACAAAAGCTGATTAAGCTTCACTGGATCGAAAAAGCACTGCGGTAAAGCCAGCGTGAACAGAAGAGCATTACATGATTCGAAATGAACGCATGCACAGGCCGCTTGTGCATCAAACAAAGATAAGCATTTGCGACGGCTCAGGCAAAATATGCATCTTGGCTCGTGCGTTTCAGGCAAACAAAAGGACAAATACTTAAATTTAATGAAGCTTTACTGCATCGCAAAAGCACTGCGGTAATGCCAGCGTGAGTAGAAGAGCATTACATGATACGAAATGAACGCTTGCACAGGCCACTTGTGCATCAAACAAATATAAGCATATGCGACTGCTCAGGCCAAATATGCATCTTGGCACGTCCGTTTTAGGGAGACAATAAGACAATTACTAAAAAATTATCAAGCTTCATTGGATCAAAAAAGCACTGCGGTAAAGCCACCGTGAACAGAAAAGCATTACATGATACGAAATTAACGCATGCACAGGCCACTTTTGCATCAAACAAATATAAGCATTTGGGACTGCTCAGGCCAAATATGATCTTGGCACGTCCGTTTCAGGCAAACAAAAGAACAAATACTAAAATATGATCAAACTTCACTGCATCGAAAAAGCACTGTGGTAAAGCCAGCATGAGCAGAAGAGCACTACATGATACGCAATGAACGCATGCCCAGGCCACTTGTGCATCAAACAAATATAATCATTTGCGATTGCTCAGGCGAAATATGCATCTTGGCATGTACGTTTGGGGCAAACAAAAGGACAAATACTTAAATATGATTATGCTTCACTGCATCGCAAAAGCACTGCGGTAAAGCCAGCGTGAGCAGAAGAGCATTGCATGTTACGAAATGAACCCATGCACAGGGTACTTGTGCATCAAACAAATATAAGCATTTGCGATTGCTCAGGCCAAATATGCATCTTGGCACGTCCGTTTCAGGCAAACAAAAGGACAAATACTTAGATATGATTAAGCTTCACTGCATCATAAAAGCACTGCGGTAAAGCCAGCGTGAGCAGAATAGCACTACATGATACGAAATGAACGCATGCACAGGCCACTTGTGCACCAAACAAATATAAGCATTTTCGACTGCTCAGGCCAAATATGCAACTTGGCACATTCGTTTCAGGGAGACAAAACTACAATTACCAAAAGCTGTATAAGCTTCACTGGATCAAAAAAGCACTGCGGTAAAGCCAGCGTGAACAGAAGAGCATTACATGATACGAAATGACCGCATGCACAAGGCACTTGTGCATCAAACAAATATAAGCATTTGCGACTGCTCGGGCCAAATATGCAACTTGGCACATACGTTTCAGGGAGACAAAACTACAATTACTAAAAGTTGATTAAGCTTCACTGCATCGCCAAAGCACTGCAGTAAAGCTAGCGTGAGAACAAGAGCATTCCTTAATACGAAATGAACGCATGCCCACGCCACTTGTGCATCAAAAAATATAAGTATTTGCGACTGCTCAGGCCAAATACGCATCTTGGCACGTCCGTTTCAGGCAAACAAAAGGACAAATACTAAATTATGATCAAGCTTCACTGCATCAAAAAAGCACTGCGGTAAAGCCAGCATGAGCAGAAGAGCACTACATGATACGAAATGAACGCATGCACAGGGTACTTGTGCATCAAACAAATATAAGCATTTGCGAGTGCTCAGGCCAAATATGCATCTTGGCATGTCCGTTTCAGGCAAACAAAAGGACAAATACTTAAATATGATCAAGTTTCACTCCATCGCAAAAGCACTGCGGTAAAGCCAGCATGAGCAGAAGAGCATTACATGATACGAAATGAACGCATGCACAGGCAACTTGTGCATCAAACAAATATAAGCATTTGCGACTGCTCAGGCCAAATATGCATCTTGGCACTTCCGTTTCAGAGAGAGAAAAAGACAATTACCAAAAGATGATTACGCTTCACTGCATCACGAAAGCACTGCGGTAAAGCGAGCATGAGCAGAAGAGCTATACATGATACGAAATGAACGCATGCACAGGACCCTTGTGCATCAAACAAATATAAGCATTTGCGACTGCTCAGGCCAAATATGCATCTTGGCACATCCGTTTCAGGCAAACAAAAGGACAAATACCTAATAATGATTAAGCTTCACTGCATCGCAAAAACACTGCGGTAAAGCCAGCGTGAGCAGAATAGCATTACATGATACGAAATGAACGCATGCACAGGCCACTTGTGCATCAAACAAATATAAGCATTTTTGACTGCTCAGGCCAACTATGCATCTTAACACGTCCGCATCAGGCAAACAAAAGGACAAATACTTAAATATGATCAAGCTTCACTGCATCACAAAAGCACTGCGGTAAAGCCAGCATGAGCAGAAGAGCACTACATGATACGAAATGAACGCATGCACAGGGTACTTGTGCATCAAACAAATATAAGCATTTGCGAGTGCTCAGGCCAAATATGCATCTTGGCATGTCCGTTTGAGGCAAACAAAAGGACAAATACTTAAATACGATCAAGTTTCACTGCATCGTAAAAGCACTGCGGTAAAGCCAGCATGAGCAGAAGAGCATTACATGATACGAAATAAACGCATGCACAGGCCACTTGTGCATCAAACAAATATAAGCATTTGCGACTGCTCAGGCCAAATATGCATCTTGGCACGTCCGTTTCAGAGAGAGAAAAAGACAATTACCAAAAGATGATTACGCTTCACTGCATCACAAAAGCACTGCGGTAAAGCCAGCGTGAACAGAAGAGCGTTACATGATACGAAATGAACGCATGCACAGGCCACTTGTGCATCAAACAAATATAAGCATTTGCGACTGCACAGGCCAAATATGCATCTTGGCACGTCTGCATCAGGCAAACAAAAGGACAAATACTTAAATATGATCAAGCTTCACTGCATCACAAAAGCACTGCGGTAAAGCCAGCTTGAGCAAATAGCATTACATGATAAGAAATGAACGCATGCACAGGCCACTTGTGCATCAAACAAAATTAAGCATATGCGACTGCTCAGGCCAAATATGCATCTTGGCACGTCCGTTTTAGGGAGACAATAAGACAATTACCAAAAAATTACCAAGCTTCACTGGATCAAAAAAGCACTGCGGTAAAGCCAGCGTGAACAGAAGAGCGTTACATGATACGAAATGAACGCATGCACAGGCCACTTGTGCATCAAACAAATATAAGCATTTTCGACTGCTCAGGCCAAATGTGCAACTTGGCACGTTCATTTCAGGGAGACAACTACAATTACCAAAAGCTGATTAAGCTTCACTGGATCGAAAAAGCACTGCGGTAAAGCCAGCGTGAGCAGAATAGCATTACATGATACGAAATGAACGCATGCACAGGCCACTTGTGCATCAAACAAATATAAGCATTTTTGACTGCTCAGGCCAAATATGCATCTTGGCACGTCCGCATCAGGCAAACAAAAGGACAAATACTTAAATATGATCAAGCTTCACTGCATCACAAAAGCACTGCGGTAAAGCCAGCATGAGCAGAAGAGCACTACATGATACGAAATGAACGCATGCACAGGGTACTTGTGCATCAAACAAATATAAGCATTTGCGAGTGCTCAGGCCAAATATGCATTTTGGCATGTCCGTTTGAGGCAAACAAAAGGACAAATACTTAAATACGATCAAGTTTCACTGCATCGTAAAAGCACTGCGGTAAAGCCAGCATGAGCAGAAGAGCATTACATGATACGAAATAAACGCATGCACAGGCCACTTGTGCATCAAACAAATATAAGCATTTGCGACTGCTCAGGCCAAATATGCATCTTGGCACGTCCGTTTCAGAGAGAGAAAAAGACAATTACCAAAAGATGATTACGCTTCACTGCATCACAAAAGCACTGCGGTAAAGCCAGCGTGAACAGAAGAGCGTTACATGATACGAAATGAACGCATGCACAGGCCACTTGTGCATCAAACAAATATAAGCATTTGCGACTGCACAGGCCAAATATGCATCTTGGCACGTCTGCATCAGGCAAACAAAAGGACAAATACTTAAATATGATCAAGCTTCACTGTATCACAAAAGCACTGCGGTAAAGCCAGCTTGAGCAAATAGCATTACATGATAAGAAATGAACGCATGCACAGGCCACTTGTGCATCAAACAAAATTAAGCATATGCGACTGCTCAGGCCAAATATGCATCTTGGCACGTCCGTTTTAGGGAGACAATAAGACAATTACTAAAAAATTATCAAGCTTCACTGGATCAAAAAAGCACTGCGGTAAAGCCAGCGTGAACAGAAGAGCGTTACATGATACGAAATGAACGCATGCACAGGCTACTTGTGCATCAAACAAATATAAGCATTTTCGACTGCTCAGGCCAAATGTGCAACTTGGCACGTTCGTTTCAGGGAGACAAAACTACAATTACCAAAAGCTGATTAAGCTTCACTGGATCGAAAAAGCACTGCGGTAAAGCCAGCGTGAACAGAAGAGCATTACATGATTCGAAATGAACGCATGCACAGGCCGCTTGTGCATCAAACAAAGATAAGCATTTGCGACGGCTCAGGCAAAATATGCATCTTGGCTCGTGCGTTTCAGGCAAACAAAAGGACAAATACTTAAATTTAATGAAGCTTTACTGCATCGCAAAAGCACTGCGGTAATGCCAGCGTGAGCAGAAGAGCATTACATGATACGAAATGAACGCTTGCACAGGCCACTTGTGCATCAAACAAATATAAGCATTTGCGACGGCTCAGGCAAAATATGCATCTTGGCACGTGCGTTTCAGGCAAACAAAAGGACAAATACTTAAATTTATTGAAGCTTTACTGCATCGCAAAAGCACTGCGGTAATGCCAGCGTGAGCAGAAGAGCATTACATGATACGAAATGAACGCTTGCACAGGCCACTTGTGCATCAAACAAATATAAGCATTTGCGACTGCTCAGGCCATATATGCATCTTGGCACGTCCAAGTTAGGGAGACAGTAAGACAATTACCAAAAAATTATTAAGCTTCACTGGATCGAAAAAGCACTGCGGCAAAGCCAGCGTGAACAGAAGAGCATTACATGATACGAAATGAACGCATGCACAGGCCAATTGTGCATCAAACAAATATAAGCAATTGCGACTGCTCAGGCCAAATTTGCAACTTGGCACGTTCGTTTCAGGGAGACAAAACGACAATTACCAAAAGCTGATTTAGCTTCACTGCATTGCAAAGCACTGCGGTAAAACCAGCATGAGCAGAAGAGCATTTCATGATACGAAATGAACGCATGCACAAGCCACTTGTGCATCAAACAAATATAAGCATTTGCGACCGCTCGGGCCAAATGTGCAACTTGGCACGTTCGTTTCAGGGACACAAAAGTACAATTACCAAAAGCTGAATAAGCTTCACTGCATCGCCAAAGCACTGCGGTAAAACCAGCATGAGCAGAAGAGCATTACATGATACGAAATGAACGCATGCACAGGCCACTTGTGCATCAAAAAAATATAAGCATTTGCGACTGCTCAAGCCAAATATGCATTTTGGCACGTCCGCATCAGGCAAACAAAAGGACAAATACTTAAATATGATCAAGCTTCACTGCATCACAAAAGCACTGCGGTAAAGCCAGCATGAGCAGAAGAGCACTACATGATACGAAATGAACGCATGCACAGGGTACTTGTGCATCAAACAAATATAAGCATTTGCGAGTGCTCAGGCCAAATATGCATCTTGGCATGTCCGTTTCAGGCAAACAAAAGGACAAATACTTAAATATGATCAAGCTTCACTGCATCACAAAAGCACTGTGGTAAAACCAGCATGAGCAGAAGAGCATTACATGATACGAAATGAATGCATGCACAGGCCACTTGTGCATCAAACAAATATAAGCATTTGCGACTGCTCAGGCTAAATATGCATCTTGGCACATCCGTTTCAGGGAGACAAAAAGACAATTACCGAAAGATGATTAAGCTTCACTGCATCGCAAAATTCTCTGCGGTAAAGCCAGCGTGAACAGAAGAGCATTACATGATACGAAATGAACGCATGCACAAGCCACTTGTGCATCAAACAAATATAAGCATTTGCGACTGCTCGGGCCAAATATGCAACTCGGCACATTCGTTTCAGGGAGACAAAACTACAATTACCAAAAGCTGATTAAGCTTCACTGCACCGCCAAAGCACTGCAGTAAATCTAGCGTGAGAACAAGAGCATTACTTAATACAAATGAACGCATGCCCACGCCACTTGTGCATCAAAAAAATATGAGTTTTTGCGACTGCTCAGGCCAAATACGCATCTTGGCACGTCCGTTTCAGGCAAACAAAAGGAAAAATACTAAAATATGATCAAGCTTCACTGCATCGAAAAAGCACTGCGGTAAAGCCAGCATGAGCAGAAGAGAACTACATGATACAAAATGAACGCATGCCCAGGCCACTTGTGCATCAAACAAATATAAGCATTTGCGACTGCACAGGCCAAATATGCATCTTGGCACGTCCGCATCAGGCAAACAAAAGGACAAATACTTAAATATGATCAAGCTTCACTGCATCACAAAAGCACTGCGGTAAAGCCAGCTTGATTAAATAGCAAAACATGATTCGAAATGAACGCATGCACAGGCCACTTGTGCATCAAACAAATATAAGCATTAGCGACTGCTCAGGCCAAATATGCATCTTGGCACGTCCGTTTCATGGAGAAAAAAAGACAATTACCAAAATATGATTAAGCTTCACTGCATCGCGAAAGCACTGCGGTAAAGCCACCGTGAACAGAAAAGCATTACATGTTACGAAATTAACGCATGCGCAGGCCACTTTTGCATCAAACAAATATAAGCATTTGCGACTGCTCAGGCCAAATATGATCTTGGCACGTCCGTTTCAGGCAAACAAAAGAACAAATACTAAAATATGATCAAACTTCACTGCATCGAAGAAGCACTGTGGTAAAGCCAGCATGAGCAGAAGAGCACTACATGATACGAAATGAACGCATGCCCAGGCCACTTTCGCATCAAACAAATATAATCTTTTGCGATTGCTCAGGCGAAATATGCATCTTGGCATGTACGTTTGGGGCAAACAAAAGGACAAATACTTAAATATGATTATGCTTCACTGCATCGCAAAAGCACTGCGGTAAAGCCAGCGTGAGCAGAAGAGCATTACATGTTACGAAATGAACGCATGCACAGGGTACTTGTGCATCAAACAAATATAAGCATTTGCGATTGCTCAGGCCAAATATGCATCTTGGCACTTCCGTTTCAGGCAAACAAAAGGACAAATACTTAAATATGATTAAGCTTCACTGCATCGTAAAAGCACTGCGGTAAAGCCAGCGTGAGCAGAATAGCACTACATGATACGAAATGAACGCATGCACAGGCCACTTGTGCATCAAACAAATATAAGCATTTTCAACTGCTCAGGCCAAATATGCAACTTGGCACATTCGTTTCAGGGAGACAAAACTACAATTACCAAAAGCTGTATAAGCTTCACTGGATCGAAAAAGCACTGCGGTAAAGCCAGCGTGAACAGAAGAGCATTACATGATACGAAATGAACGCATGCACAAGCCACTTGTGCATCAAACAAATATAAGCATTTGCGACTGCTCGGGCCAAATATGCAACTTGGCACATACGTTTCAGGCAAACAAAAGGACAAATACTTAAATATGATCAAGTTTCACTCCATCGCAAAAGCACTGCGGTAAAGCCAGCATGAGCAGAAGAGCAATATATGATACGAAATGAACGCATGCACAGGCCACTTGTGCATCAAACAAATATAAGCATTTGCGACTGCTCAGGCCAAATATTCATCTTGGCACTTCCGTTTCAGAGAGAGAAAAAGACAATTACCAAAAGATGATTACGCTTCACTGCATCACGAAAGCACTGCGGTAAAGCGAGCATGAACAGAATAGCATTACATGATACGAAATAAACGCATGCACAGGCCACTTTTGCATCAAACAAATATAAGCATTTTTGACTGCTCAGGCCAAATATGCATCTTGGCACGTCCGCATCAGGCAAACAAAAGGACAAATACTAAATTATGATCAAGCTTCACTGCATCAAAAAAGCACTGCGGTAAAGCCAGCATGAGCAGAAGAGCACTACATGATACGAAATGAACGCATGCACAGGGTACTTGTGCATCAAACAAATATAAGCATTTGCGAGTGCTCAGGCCAAATACGCATCTTGGCACGTCCGTTTCAGGCAAACAAAAGGACAAATACTAAATTATGATCAAGCTTCACTGCATCAAAAAAGCACTGCGGTAAAGCCAGCATGAGCAGAAGAGCACTACATGATACGAAATGAACGCATGCACAGGGTACTTGTGCATCAAACAAATATAAGCATTTGCGAGTGCTCAGGCCAAATACGCATCTTGGCACGTCCGTTTCAGGCAAACAAAAGGACAAATACTAAATTATGATCAAGCTTCACTGCATCAAAAAAGCACTGCGGTAAAGCCAGCATGAGCAGAAGAGCACTACATGATACGAAATGAACGCATGCACAGGGTACTTGTGCATCAAACAAATATAAGCATTTGCGAGTGCTCAGGCCAAATATGCATCTTGGCATGTCCGTTTCAGGCAAACAAAAGGACAAATACTTAAATATGATCAAGTTTCACTCCATCGCAAAAGCACTGCGGTAAAGCCAGCATGAGCAGAAGAGCAATATATGATACGAAATGAACGCATGCACAGGCCACTTGTGCATCAAACAAATATAAGCATTTGCGACTGCTCAGGCCAAATATGCATCTTGGCACTTCCGTTTCAGAGAGAGAAAAAGACAATTACCAAAAGATGATTACGCTTCACTGCATCACGAAAGCACTGCGGTAAAGCGAGCATGAGCAGAATAGCATTACATGATACGAAATGAACGCATGCACAGGCCACTTGTGCATCAAACAAATATAAGCATTTTTGACTGCTCAGGCCAAATATGCATCTTGGCACGTCCGCATCAGGCAAACAAAAGGACAAATACTTAAATATGATCAAGCTTCACTGCATCACAAAAGCACTGCGGTAAAGCCAGCATGAGCAGAAGAGCACTACATGATACGAAATGAACGCATGCACAGGGTACTTGTGCATCAAACAAATATAAGCATTTGCGAGTGCTCAGGCCAAATATGCATCTTGGCATGTCCGTTTCAGGCAAACAAAAGGACAAATACTTAAATATGATCAAGTTTCACTGCATCGTAAAAGCACTGCGGTAAAGCGAGCATGAGCAGAAGAGCATTACATGATACGAAATAAACGCATGCACAGGCCACTTGTGCATCAAACAAATATAAGCATTTGCGACTGCTCAGGCCTAATATGCATCTTGGCACGTCCGTTTCAGAGAGAGAAAAAGACAATTACCAAAAGATGATTACGCTTCACTGCATCACGAAAGCACTGCGGTAAAGCCAGCGTGAACAGAAGAGCGTTACATGATACGAAATGAACGCATGCACAGGCCACTTGTGCATCAAACAAATATAAGCATTTGCGACTGCACAGGCCAAATATGCATCTTGGCACGTCTGCATCAGGCAAACAAAAGGACAAATACTTAAATATGATCAAGCTTCACTGCATCACAAAAGCACTGCGGTAAAGCCAGCTTGAGCAAATAGCATTACATGATAAGAAATGAACGCATGCACAGGCCACTTGTGCATCAAACAAATATAAGCATATGCGACTGCTCAGGCCAAATATGCATCTTGGCACGTCCGTTTTAGGGAGACAATAAGACAATTACCAAAAAATTATTAAGCTTCACTGGATCAAAAAAGCACTGCGGTAAAGCCAGCGTGAACAGAAGAGCGTTACATGATACGAAATGAACGCATGCACAGGCCACTTGTGCATCAAACAAATATAAGCATTTTCGACTGCTCAGGCCAAATTTGCAACTTGGCACGTTCGTTTCAGGGAGACAAAACTACAATTACCAAAAGCTGATTAAGCTTCACTGGATCGAAAAAGCACTGCGGTTAAGCCAGCGTGAACAGAAGAGCATTACATGATACGAAATGAACGCATGCACAGGCCACTTGTGCATCAAACAAAGATAAGCATTTGCGACGGCTCAGGCAAAATATGCATCTTGGCTCGTGCGTTTCAGGCAAACAAAAGGACAAATACTTAAATTTAATGAAGCTTTACTGCATCGCAAAAGCACTGCGGTAATGCCAGCGTGAGCAGAAGAGCATTACATGATACGAAATGAACGCTTGCACAGGCCACTTGTGCATCAAACAAATATAAGCATTTGCGACGGCTCAGGTAAAATATGCATCTTGGCACGTGCGTTTCAGGCAAACAAAATGACAAATACTTAAATTTAATGAAGCTTTACTGCATCGCAAAAGCACTGCGGTAATGCCAGCGTGAGCAGAAGAGCATTACATGATACGAAATGAACGCTTGCACAGGCCACTTGTGCATCAAACAAATATAAGCATTTGCGACTGCTCAGGCCATATATGCATCTTGGCACGTCCAAGTTAGGGAGACAGTAAGACAATTACCAAAAAATTATTAAGCTTCACTGGATCGAAAAAGCACTGCGGTAAAGCCAGCGTGAACAGAAGAGCATTACATGATATGAAATGAACGCATGCACAGGCCAATTGTGCATCAAACAAATATAAGCAATTGCGACTGCTCAGGCCAAATTTGCAACTTGGCACGTTCGTTTCAGGGAGACAAAACGACAATTACCAAAAGCTGATTTCGCTTCATTGCATTGCAAAGCACTGCGGTAAAACCAGCATGAGCAGAAGAGCATTTCATGATACGAAATGAACGCATGCACAAGCCACTTGTGCATCAAACAAATATAAGCATTTGCGACTGCTCGGGCCAAATGTGCAACTTGGCACGTTCGTTTCAGAGACACAAAACTACAATTACCAAAAGCTGATTAAGCTTCACTGGATCGCCAAAGCACTGCGGTAAAACCAGCATGAGCAGAAGAGCATTACATGATACGAAATGAACGCATGCACAGGCCACTTGTGCATCAAACAAATATAAGCATTTGCGACTGCTCAAGCCAAATATGCATCTTGGCACGTCCGCATCAGGCAAACAAAAGGACAAATACTAAATTATGATCAAGCTTCACTGCATCAAAAAAGCACTGCGGTAAAGCCAGCATGAGCAGAAGAGCACTACATGATACGAAATGAACGCATGCACAGGGTACTTGTGCATCAAACAAATATAAGCATTTGCGAGTGCTCAGGCCAAATACGCATCTTGGCACGTCCATTTCAGGCAAACAAAAGGACAAATACTAAATTATGATCAAGCTTCACTGCATCAAAAAAGCACTGCGGTAAAGCCAGCATGAGCAGAAGAGCACTACATGATACGAAATGAGCGCATGCACAGGGTACTTGTGCATCAAACAAATATAAGCATTTGCGAGTGCTCAGGCCAAATATGCATCTTGGCATGTCCGTTTCAGGCAAACAAAAGGACAAATACTTAAATATGATCAAGTTTCACTCCATCGCAAAAGAACTGCGGTAAAGCCAGCATGAGCAGAAGAGCATTATATGATACGAAATGAACGCGTGCACAGGCCACTTGTGCATCAAACAAATATAAGCATTTGCGACTGCTCAGGCCAAATATGCATCTTGGCACTTCCGTTTCAGAGAGAGAAAAAGACAATTACCAAAAGATGATTACGCTTCACTGCATCACGAAAGCACTGCGGTAAAGCGAGCATGAGCAGAATAGCATTACATGATACGAAATGAACGCATGCACAGGCCACTTGTGCATCAAACAAATATAAGCATTTTTGACTGCTCAGGCCAAATATGCATCTTGGCACGTCCGCATCAGGCAAACAAAAGGACAAATACTTAAATATGATCAAGCTTCACTGCATCACAAAAGCACTGCGGTAAAGCCAGCATGAGCAGAAGAGCACTACATGATACGAAATGAACGCATGCACAGGGTACTTGTGCATCAAACAAATATAAGCATTTGCGAGTGCTCAGGCCAAATATGCATCTTGGCATGTCCGTTTCAGGCAAACAAAAGGACAAATACTTAAATATGATCAAGTTTCATTGCATCGTAAAAGCACTGCGGTAAAGCCAGCATGAGCAGAAGAGCATTACATGATACGAAATAAACGCATGCACAGGCCACTTGTGCATCAAACAAATATAAGCATTTTCGACTGCTCAGGCCAAATTTGCAACTTGGCACGTTCGTTTCAGGGAGACAAAACTACAATTACCAAAAGCTGATTAAGCTTCACTGGATCGAAAAAGCACTGCGGTAAAGCCAGCGTGAACAGAAGAGCATTACATGATACGAAATGAACGCATGCACAGGCCACTTGTGCATCAAACAAAGATAAGCATTTGCGACGGCTCAGGCAAAATATGCATCTTGGCTCGTGCGTTTCAGGCAAACAAAAGGACAAATGCTTAAATTTAATGAAGCTTTACTGCGTCGCAAAAGCACTGCGGTAATGCCAGCGTGAGCAGAAGAGCATTACATGATACGAAATGAACGCTTGCACAGGCCACTTGTGCATCAAACAAATATAAGCATTTGCGACGGCTCAGGTAAAATATGCATCTTGGCACGTGCGTTTCAGGCAAACAAAAGGACAAACACTTAAATTTAATGAAGCTTTACTGCATCGCAAAAGCACTGCGGTAATGCCAGCGTGAGCAGAAGAGCATTACATGATACGAAATGAACGCTTGCACAGGCCACTTGTGCATCAAACAAATATAAGCATTTGCGACTGCTCGGGCCATATATGCATCTTGGCACGTCCAAGTTAGGGAGACAGTAAGACAATTACCAAAAAATTATTAAGCTTCACTGGATCGAAAAAGCACTGCGGCAAAGCCAGCGTGAACAGAAGAGCATTACATGATATGAAATGAACGCATGCACAGGCCAATTGTGCATCAAACAAATATAAGCAATTGCGACTGCTCAGGCCAAATTTGCAACTTGGCACGTTCGTTTCAGGGAGACAAAACGACAATTACCAAAAGCTGATTTCGCTTCATTGCATTGCAAAGCACTGCGGTAAAACCAGCATGAGCAGAAGAGCATTTCATGATACGAAATGAACGCATGCAGAAGCCACTTGTGCATCAAACAAATATAAGCATTTGCGACTGCTCGGGCCAAATGTGCAACTTGGCACGTTCGTTTCAGAGACACAAAACTACAATTACCAAAAGCTGATTAAGCTTCACTGGATCGCCAAAGCACTGCGGTAAAACCAGCATGAGCAGAAGAGCATTACATGATACGAAATGAACGCATGCACAGGCCACTTGTGCATCAAACAAATATAAGCATTTGCGACTTCTCAAGCCAAATATGCATCTTGGCACGTCCGCATCAGGCAAACAAAAGGACAAATACTTAAATATGATCAAGCTTCACTGCATCACAAAAGCACTGCGGTAAAGCCAGCATGAGCAGAAGAGCACTACATGATACGAAATGAACGCATGCACCGGGCACTTGTGCATCAAACAAATATAAGCATTTGCGAGTGCTCAGGCCAAATATGCATCTTGGCATGTCCGTTTCAGGCAAATAAAAGGACAAATACTTAAATATGATCAAGCTTCACTGCATCACAAAAGCACTGTGGTAAAACCAGCATGAGCAGAAGAGCATTACATGATACGAAATGAATGCATGCACAGGCCACTTGTGCATCAAACAAATATAAGCATTTGCGACTGCTCAGGCTAAATATGCATCTTGGCACATCCGTTTCAGGGAGACAAAAAGACAATTACCGAAACATGATTAAGCTTCACTGCATCGCAAAATTCTCTGCGGTAAAACCAGCGTGAACAGAAGAGCAATACATGATACGAAATGAACGCATGCACAATCCACTTGTGCATCAAAGAAATATAAGCATTTGCGACTGCTCGGGCCAAATATGCATCTTGGCATGTGCGTCTCAGACAAACGAAAAGACAAATACTAAAATATGATCAAGCTTCACTGCATCGAAAAAGCACTGCGGTAAAACCAGCGTGAGCAGAAGAGCATTACATGATACGAAATGAACGCTTGCAGAGGCCACTTGTGCATCAAACAAATATAAGCATTTGCGACTGCTCAGGCCATATATGCATCTTGGCACGTCCAAGTTAGGGAGACAGTAAGACAATTACCAAAAAATTATTAAGCTTCACTGGATCGAAAAAGCACTGCGGTAAAGCCAGCGTGAACAGAAGAGCATTACATGATACGAAATGAATGCATGCACAGGCCAATTGTGCATCAAACAAATATAAGCAATTGCGACTGCTCAGGCCAAATATGCAACTTGGCACGTTCGTTTCAGGGAGACAAAACGACAATTACCAAAAGCTGATTTAGCTTCACTGCATTGCAAAGCACTGCGGTAAAACCAGCATGAGCAGAAGAGCATTTCATGATACGAAATGAACGCATGCACAAGCCACTTGTGCATCAAATAAATATAAGCATTTGCGACTGCTCGGGCCAAATGTGCAACTTGGCACGTTAGTTTCAGGGACACAAAACTACAATTACCAAAAGCTGATTAAGCTTCACTGCATCACAAAAGCACTGCGGTAAAGCCAGCATGAGCAGAAGAGCACTACATGATACGAAATGAACGCATGCACAGGGTACTTGTGCATCAAACAAATATAAGCATATGCGACTGCTCAGGCCAAATATGCATCTTCGCACGTCCGTTTTAGGGAGACAATAAGACAATTACCAAAAATTATTAAGCTTCACTGGATCGAAAAAGCACTGCGGTAAAGCCACCGTGAACAGAAGAGCGTTACATGATACGAAATGAACGCATGCACAGGCCACTTGTGCATCAAACAAATATAAGCATTTGCGACTGCACAGGCCAAATATGCATTTTGGCACGTCCGCATCAGGCAAACAAAAGGACAAATACTTAAATATGATCAAGCTTCACTGCATCACAAAAGCACTGCGGTAAAGCCAGCTTGAGCAAATAGCATTACATGATACGAAACGAACGCATGCACAGGTCACTTGTGCATCAAACGAATATAAGCATATGCGACTGCTCAGGCCAAATATGCATCTTGGCACGTCCGTTTTAGGGAGACAATAAGACAATTACCAGAAAATTATTAAGCTTCACTGGATCGAAAAAGCACTGCGGTAAAGCCAGCGTGAACAGAAGAGCGTTACATGATACGAAATGAACGCATGCACAGGCCGCTTGTGCATTGAACAAATATAAGCATTCGCGACTGTTCAGGCCAAATATGCAACTTGTCCCGTTCGTTTCAGGGAGACAAAACGACAATTACCAAAAGCTGATTTAGCTTCACTGCATAGCCAAAGCACTGGGGTAAAACCAGCATGAGCTGAAGAGCATTACATGATACGAAATGAATGCATGCACAGGCCACTTGTGCATCAAACTAATATAAGCATTTGCGACTGCTCAGGCCAAATATGCAACTTGGCACATCCGTTTCAGGGAGACAAAAAGACAATTACCGAAAGATGATTAAGCTTCACTGCATCGCCAAAGCACTGCAGTAAATGTAGCGTGAGAACAAGAGCATTACTTAATACGAAATGAACGCATGCCCACGCCACTTGTGCATCAAAAAAATATAAGTATTCGCGGCTGCTCAGGCCAAATACGCATCTTAGCACGTCCGCATCAGGCAAACAAAAGGACAAATACTTAAATATGATCAAGCTTCACTGCATCACAAAAGCACTGCGGTAAAGCCAGCTTGAGCAAATAGCATTACATGATACGAAATGAACGCATGCAGAGGCCACTTGTGCATCAAACAAATATAAGCATATGCGACTGCTCAGGCCAAATATGCATCTTGGCACATCCGTTTCAGGGAGACAAAAAGACAATTACCGAAAGATGATTAAGCTTCACTGCATCGCAAAAGCACTGCGGTAATGCCAGCGTGAGCAGAAGAGCATTACATGTTACGAAATGAACGCATGCACAGGCCACTTGTGCATCAATCAAATATAAGCATTTGCGACTGCTCAGCCAAATAAGCATCTTGATATGTCCGTTTCAAGGAGACAAAAAAAAACAATTACCACGAGATGATTAGGCTTCACTGCATTGCGAAAGCACTGCGGTAAAGCCACCGTGAGCAGAAAAGCATTACATGATACAAAATTAACGCATGCACAGGCCACTTTTGCATCAAACAAATATAAGCATTTGCGACTGCTAAGGCGAAATATGCATCTTGGCACGTCCGTTTCAGGCAAACAAAAGGACAAATACTAAAATATGATTAGGCTTCACTGCATCACGAAAGCACTGCGGTAAAGCGAGCTTGAGCAGAAGAGCAATACTTGATACGAAATGAACGCATGCACAGGACACTTGTGCATCAAACAAATATAAGCATTTTCGACTGCTCAGGCCAAATATGCATCTTGGCACGTCCGTTTCAGGCAAACAAAAGATCAAATACCTAAATATGATTAAGCTTCACTGCATCGCAAAAGCACTGCGGTAAAGCCAGCGTGAGCAGAATAGCATTACATGATACGAAATGAACGCATGCACAGGCCACTTGTGCATCAAACAAATATAAGCATTTTCGACTGCTCAGGCCAAATATGCATCTTGGAAGGTCCGTTTCAGGCAAACAAAAGGACAATTACCAAAAGATGATTAAGCTTCACTGCATCGCGAAAGCACTGCGGTAAAGCCAGCGTGAGCAGAAGAGCATTACTTGATACGAAATGAACGCATGCACAGGCCACTTGTGCATCAAACAAATATAAGCTTTTGCGACTGCACAGGCCAAATATGCATCTTGGCATGTCCGTTTTAGGGAGACAGTAAGACAATTACCAAAAAATTATTAAGCTTCACTGGATCGAAAAAGCACTGCGGTAAAGCCAGCGTGAACAGAAGAGCATTACATGATACGAAATGAATGCATGCACAGGCCAATTGTGCATCAAACAAATATAAGCAATTGCGACTGCTCAGGCCAAATATGCAACTTGGCACGTTCGTTTCAGGGAGACAAAACGACAATTACCAAAAGCTGATTTAGCTTCACTGCATTGCAAAGCACTGCGGTAAAACCAGCATGAGCAGAAGAGCATTTCATGATACGAAATGAACGCATGCACAAGCCACTTGTGCATCAAATAAATATAAGCATTTGCGACTGCTCGGGCCAAATGTGCAACTTGGCACGTTAGTTTCAGGGACACAAAACTACAATTACCAAAAGCTGATTAAGCTTCACTGCATCGCCAAAGCACTGCGGTAAAACCAGCATGAGCAGAAGAGCATTACATGATACGAAATTAACGCATGCAAAGGCCACTTGTGCATCAAACAAATATAAGCATTTGCGACTGCTCAAGCCAAATATGCATCTTGGCACGTCCGCATCAGGCAAACAAAAGGACAAATACTTAAATATGATCAAGCTTCACTGCATCACAAAAGCACTGCGGTAAAGCCAGCATGAGCAGAAGAGCACTACATGATACGAAATGAACGCATGCACAGGGTACCTGTGCATCAAACAAATATAAGCATTTGCGAGTGCTCAGGCCAAATATGCATCTTGGCATGTCCGTTTCAGGCAAACAAAAGGACAAATACTTAAATATGATCAAGTTTCACTGCATCGCAAAAGCACTGCGGTAAAGCCAGCATGAGCAGAAGAGCATTACATGATACGAAATGAACGCATGCACAGGCCACTTGCGCATCAAACAAATATAAGCATATGCGACTGCTCAGGCCAAATATGCATCTTGGCACGTCCGTTTTAGGGAGACAATAAGACAATTACCAGAAAATTATTAAGCTTCACTGGATCGAAAAAGCACTGCGGTAAAGCCAGCGTGAACAGAAGAGCGTTACATGATACGAAATGAACGCATGCACAGGCCACTTGTGCATTGAACAAATATAAGCATTCGCGACTGTTCAGGCCAAATATGCAACTTGTCCCGTTCGTTTCAGGGAGACAAAACGACAATTACCAAAAGCTGATTTAGCTTCACTGCATAGCCAAAGCACTGGGGTAAAACCAGCATGAGCTGAAGAGCATTACATGATACGAAATGAATGCATGCACAGGCCACTTGTGCATCAAACTAACATAAGCATTCAGGCCAAATATGCATCTTGGCACATCCGTTTCAGGGAGACAAAAAGACAATTACCGAAAGATGATTAAGCTTCACTGCATCGCCAAAGCACTGCAGTAAATGTAGCGTGAGAACAAGAGCATTACTTAATACGAAATGAACGCATGCCCACGCCACTTGTGCATCAAAAAAATATAAGTATTCGCGGCTGCTCAGGCCAAATACGCATCTTGGCACGTCCGTTTCGGGCAAACAAAAGTACAAATACTAAAATATGATCAAGCTTCACTGCATCGAAAAAGCACTGCGGTAAAGCCAGCATGAGAAGAAGAGAACTACATGATACAAAATGAACGCATGCCCAGGCCACTTGTGCATCAAACAAATATAAGCATTTGCGACTGCACAGGCCAAATATGCATCTTAGCACGTCCGCATCAGGCAAACAAAAGGACAAATACTTAAATATGATCAAGCTTCACTGCATCACAAAAGCACTGCGGTAAAGCCAGCTTGAGCAAATAGCATTACATGATACGAAATGAACGCATGCAGAGGCCACTTGTGCATCAAACAAATATAAGCATATGCGACTGCTCAGGCCAAATATGCATCTTGGCACGTCCGTTTCATAGAGAAAAAACAGACAATTACCAAAAGATGATTAAGCTACACTGCATAGCGAAAGCACTGCGGTAAAGCCACCGTGAGCAGAAAAGCATTACATGATACGAAATTAACGCATGCACAGGCCACTTTTGCATCAAACAAATATAAGCTTTTGCGACTGCTCAGGCCAAATATGCATCTTTGCACGTCCGTTTCAGGCAAACAAAAGGACAAATACTAAAATATGATCAAGCTTCACTGCATCGAAAAAGCACTGTGGTAAAGCGGCATGAGCAGAAGAGCACTACAATATACGAAATGAACGCATGCACAGGCCACTTGTGCATCAAACAAATATAAGCATATGCGACTGCTCAGGCCAAATATGCATCTTGGCACATCCGTTTCAGGGAGACAAAAAGACAATTACCGAAAGATGATTAAGCTTCACTGCATCGCAAAATTCACTGCGGTAAACCCAGCATGGGCAGAAGAGCATTACATGATACGAAATGAACGCATGCACAGGCCACTTGTGCATCAAACAAATATCAGCATTTGCGACTGCTCAGGACAAATATGCATCTTGGGATGTCCGTCTCAGACAAACGAAAAGACAAATACTAAATTATGATCAAGCTTCACTGCATCGCAAAAGCACTGCGGTAATGCCAGCGTGAGCAGAAGAGCATTACATGTTACGAAATGAACGCATGCACAGGCCACTTGTGCATCAATCAAATATAAGCATTTGCGACTGCTCAGCCAAATAAGCATCTTGACATGTCCGTTTCAAGGAGACAAAAAAAAACAATTACCACGAGATGATTAGGCTTCACTGCATTGCGAAAGCACTGCGGTAAAGCCACCGTGAGCAGAAAAGCATTACATGATACAAAATTAACGCATGCACAGGCCACTTTTGCATCAAACAAATATAAGCATTTGCGACTGCTAAGGCGAAATATGCATCTTGGCACGTCCGTTTCAGGCAAACAAAAGGACAAATACTAAAATATGATTAGGCTTCACTGCATCACGAAAGCACTGCGGTAAAGCGAGCTTGAGCAGAAGAGCAATACATGATACGAAATGAACGCATGCACAGGACACTTGTGCATCAAACAAATATAAGCATTTTCGACTGCTCAGGCCAAATATGCATCTTGGCACGTCCGTTTCAGGCAAACAAAAGGTCAAATACCTAAATATGATTAAGCTTCACTGCATCGCAAAAGCACTGCGGTAAAGCCAGCGTGAGCAGAATAGCATTACATGATACGAAATGAACGCATGCACAGGCCACTTGTGCATCAAACAAATATAAGCATTTTCGACTGCTCAGGCCAAATATGCATCTTGGCAGGTCCGTTTCAGGCAAACAAAAGGACAATTACCAAAAGATGATTAAGCTTCACTGCATCGCGAAAGCACTGCGGTAAAGCCAGCGTGAGCAGAAGAGCATTACTTGATACGAAATGAACGCATGCACAGGCCACTTGTGCATCAAACAAATATAAGCTTTTGCGACTGCACAGGCCAAATATGCATCTTGGCACGTCCGTTTTAGGGAGACAGTAAGACAATTACGAAAAAATTATTAAGCTTCACTGGATCGAAAAAGCACTGCGGTAAAGCCAGCGTGAACAGAACAGCGTTACATGATACGAAATGAACGCATGCACAGGCCACTTGTGCATAAACAAATATAAGCATTCGCGACTGCTCAGGCCAAATATGCAACTTGGCACGTTCGTTTCAGAGAGACAAAAAGACAATTACCAAAAGCTGATTTAGCTTCACTGCATAGCCAAAGCACTGCGGTAAAACCAGCATGAGCAGAAGAGCATTACATGATACGAAATGAATGCATGCACAGGCCACTTGTGCATCAAACAAATATAAGCATTTGCGAGTGCTCAGGCCAAATATGCATCTTGGCATGTCCGTTTCAGACAAACAAAAGGACAAATACTTAAATATGATCAAGTTTCACTGCATCGCAGAAGCACTGCGGTAAAGCCAGCATGAGCAGAAGAGCGTTACATGATACGAAATGAACGCATGTACAGACCACTTGTGCATCAAACAAATATAAGCATTTGCGACTGCACAGGCCAAATATGCATCTTGGCACGTCCGCATCAGGCAAACAATAGGACAAATACTTAAATATGATCAAGCTTCACTGCATCACAAAAGCACTGCGGTAGAGCCAGCTTGAGCAAATAGCATTACATGATACGAAATGAACGCATGCACAGGCCACTTGTGCATCAAACAAATATAAGCATATGCGACTGCTCAGGCCAAATATGCATCTTGGCACGTCCGTTTTAGGGAGACAATAACACAATTACCAGAACATTATTAAGCTTCACTGGATCTAAAAAGCACTGCGGTAAAGCCAGCGTGAACAGAAGAGCGTTACATGATACGAAATGAACGCATGCACAGGTCACTAGTGCATTGAACAAATATAAGCATTCGCGACTGTTCAGGCCAAATATGCAACTTGTCCCGTTCGTTTCAGGGAGACAAAACGGCAATTACCAAAAGCTGATTTAGCTTCACTGCATAGCCAAAGCACTGGGGTAAAACCAGCATGAGCTGAAGAGCATTACGTGATACGAAATGAATGCATGCACAGGCCACTTGTGCATCAAACAAATATAAGCATTTGCGACTGCTCAGGCCAAATATGCATCTTGGCACATCCGTTTCAGGGAGACAAAAAGACAATTACCGAAAGATGATTAAGCTTCACTGCATCGCCAAACCACTGCAGAAAATGTAGCGTGAGAACAAGAGCATTACTTAATACGAAATGAACGCATGCCCACGCCAATTGTGCATCAAAAAAATATAAGTATTCGCGGCTGCTCAGGCCAAATACGCATCTTGGCACGTCCGTTTCGGGCAAACAAAAGTACAAATACTAAAATATGATCAAGCTTCACTGCATCGAAAAAGCACTGCGGTAAAGCCAGCATGAGAAGAAGAGAACTACATGATACAAAATGAACGCATGCCCAGGCCACTTGTGCATCAAACAAATATAAGCATTTGCGACTGCACAGGCCAAATATGCATCTTGGCACGTCCGCATCAGGCAAACAAAAGGACAAATACTTAAATATGATCAAGCTTCACTGCATCACAAAAGCACTGCGGTAAAGCCAGCTTGAGCAAATAGCATTACATGATACGAAATGAACGCATGCAGAGGCCACTTGTGCATCAAACAAATATAAGCATATGCGACTGCTCAGGCCAAATATGCATCTTGGCACGTCCGTTTCATAGAGAAAAAAACAGACAATTACCAAAAGATGATTAAGCTACACTGCATAGCGAAAGCACTGCGGTAAAGCCACCGTGAGCAGAAAAGCATTACATGATACGAAATTAACGCATGCACAGGCCACTTTTGCATCAAACAAATATAAGCTTTTGCGACTGCTCAGGCCAAATATGCATCTTTGCACGTCCGTTTCAGGCAAACAAAAGGACAAATACTAAAATATGATCAAGCTTCACTGCATCGAAAAAGCACTGTGGTAAAGCGGCATGAGCAGAAGAGCACTACAATATACGAAATGAACGCATGCACAGGCCACTTGTGCATCAAACAAATATAAGCATATGCGACTGCTCAGGCCAAATATGCATCTTGGCACATCCGTTTCAGGGAGACAAAAAGACAATTACCGAAAGATGATTAAGCTTCACTGCATCGCAAAATTCACTGCGGTAAACCCAGCATGGGCAGAAGAGCATTACATGATACGAAATGAACGCATGCACAGGCCACTTGTGCATCAAACAAATATAAGCATTTGCGACTGCTCAGGCCAAATATGCATCTTGGGATGTCCGTCTCAGACAAACGAAAAGACAAATACTAAATTATGATCAAGCTTCACTGCATCGCAAAAGCACTGCGGTAATGCCAGCGTGAGCAGAAGAGCATTACATGTTACGAAATGAACGCATGCACAGGCCACTTGTGCATCAATCAAATATAAGCATTTGCGACTGCTCAGCCAAATAAGCATCTTGACATGTCCGTTTCAAGGAGACAAAAAAAACAATTACCACGAGATGATTAGGCTTCACTGCATTGCGAAAGCACTGCGGTAAAGCCACCGTGAGCAGAAAAGCATTACATGATACAAAATTAACGCATGCACAGGCCACTTTTGCATCAAACAAATATAAGCATTTGCGACTGCTAAGGCGAAATATGCATCTTGGCACGTCCGTTTCAGGCAAACAAAAGGACAAATACTAAAATATGATTAGGCTTCACTGCATCACGAAAGCACTGCGGTAAAGCGAGCTTGAGCAGAAGAGCAATACATGATACGAAATGAACGCATGCACAGGACACTTGTGCATCAAACAAATATAAGCATTTTCGACTGCTCAGGCCAAATATGCATCTTGGCACGTCCGTTTCAGGCAAACAAAAGGTCAAATACCTAAATATGATTAAGCTTCACTGCATCGCAAAAGCACTGCGGTAAAGCCAGCGTGAGCAGAATAGCATTACATGATACGAAATGAACGCATGCACAGGCCACTTGTGCATCAAACAAATATAAGCATTTTCGACTGCTCAGGCCAAATATGCATCTTGGCAGGTCCGTTTCAGGCAAACAAAAGGACAATTACCAAAAGATGATTAAGCTTCACTGCATCGCGAAAGCACTGCGGTAAAGCCAGCGTGAGCAGAAGAGCATTACTTGATACGAAATGAACGCATGCACAGGCCACTTGTGCATCAAACAAATATAAGCTTTTGCGACTGCACAGGCCAAATATGCATCTTGGCGCGTCCGTTTTTGGGAGACAGTAAGACAATTACGAAAAAATTATTAAGCTTCACTGGATCGAAAAAGCACTGCGGTAAAGCCAGCGTGAACAGAACAGCGTTACATGATACGAAATGAACGCATGCACAGGCCACTTGTGCATAAACAAATATAAGCATTCGCGACTGCTCAGGCCAAATATGCAACTTGGCACGTTCGTTTCAGAGAGACAAAAAGACAATTACCAAAAGCTGATTTAGCTTCACTGCATAGCCAAAGCACTGCGGTAAAACCAGCATGAGCAGAAGAGCATTACATGATACGAAATGAATGCATGCACAGGCCACTTGTGCATCAAACAAATATAAGCATTTGCGAGTGCTCAGGCCAAATATGCATCTTGGCATGTCCGTTTCAGGCAAACAAAAGGACAAATACTTAAATATGATCAAGTTTCACTGCATCGCAGAAGCACTGCGGTAAAGCCAGCATGAGCAGAAGAGCGTTACATGATACGAAATGAACGCATGTACAGACCACTTGTGCATCAAACAAATATAAGCATTTGCGACTGCACAGGCCAAATATGCATCTTGGCACGTCCGCATCAGGCAAACAAAAGGACAAATACTTAAATATGATCAAGCTTCACTGCATCACAAAAGCACTGCGGTAAAGCCAGCTTGAGCAAATAGCATTACATGATACGAAATGAACGCATGCACAGGCCACTTGTGCATCAAACAAATATAAGCATATGCGACTGCTCAGGCCAAATATGCATCTTGGCACGTCCGTTTTAGGGAGACAATAACACAATTACCAGAACATTATTAAGCTTCACTGGATCTAAAAAGCACTGCGGTAAAGCCAGCGTGAACAGAAGAGCGTTACATGATACGAAATGAACGCATGCACAGGTCACTAGTGCATTGAACAAATATAAGCATTCGCGACTGTTCAGGCCAAATATGCAACTTGTCCCGTTCGTTTCAGAGAGACAAAACGGCAATTACCAAAAGCTGATTTAGCTTCACTGCATAGCCAAAGCACTGGGGTAAAACCAGCATGAGCTGAAGAGCATTACATGATACGAAATGAATGCATGCACAGGCCACTTGTGCATCAAACAAATATAAGCATTTGCGACTGCTCAGGCCAAATATGCATCTTGGCACATCCGTTTCAGGGAGACAAAAAGACAATTACCGAAAGATGATTAAGCTTCACTGCATCGCCAAAGCACTGCAGTAAATGTAGCGTGAGAACAAGAGCATTACTTAATACGAAATGAACGCATGCCCACGCCAATTGTGCATCAAAAAAATATAAGTATTCGCGGCTGCTCAGGCCAAATACGCATCTTGGCACGTCCGTTTCGGGCAAACAAAAGTACAAATACTAAAATATGATCAAGCTTCACTGCATCGAAAAAGCACTGCGGTAAAGCCAGCATGAGAAGAAGAGAACTACATGATACAAAATGAACGCATGCCCAGGCCACTTGTGCATCAAACAAATATAAGCATTTGCGACTGCACAGGCCAAATATGCATCTTGGCACGTCCGCATCAGGCAAACAAAAGGACAAATACTTAAATATGATCAAGCTTCACTGCATCACAAAAGCACTGCGGTAAAGCCAGCTTGAGCAAATAGCATTACATGATACGAAATGAACGCATGCAGAGGCCACTTGTGCATCAAACAAATATAAGCATATGCGACTGCTCAGGCCAAATATGCATCTTGGCACGTCCGTTTCATAGAGAAAAAAAAGACAATTACCAAAAGATGATTAAGCTTCACTGCATCGCGAAAGCACTGCGGTAAAGCCACCGTGAGCAGAAAAGCATTACATGATACGAAATTAACGCATGCACAGGCCACTTTTGCATCAAACAAATATAAGCTTTTGCGACTGCTCAGGCCAAATATGCATCTTTGCACGTCCGTTTCAGGCAAACAAAAGGACAAATACTAAAATATGATCAAGCTTCACTGCATCGAAAAAGCACTGTGGTAAAGCGGCATGAGCAGAAGAGCACTACAATATACGAAATGAACGCATGCACAGGCCACTTGTGCATCAAACAAATATAAGCATATGCGACTGCTCAGGCCAAATATGCATCTTGGCACATCCGTTTCAGGGAGACAAAAAGACAATTACCGAAAGATGATTAAGCTTCACTGCATCGCAAAATTCACTGCGGTAAACCCAGCATGGGCAGAAGAGCATTACATGATACGAAATGAACGCATGCACAGGCCACTTGTGCATCAAACAAATATAAGCATTTGCGACTGCTCAGGCCAAATATGCATCTTGGCATGTCCGTCTCAGACAAACGAAAAGACAAATACTGAAATATGATCAAGCTTCACTGCATCGCAAAAGCACTGCGGTAATGCCAGCGTGAGCAGAAGAGCATTACATGTTACGAAATGAACGCATGCACAGGCCACTTGTGCATCAATCAAATATAAGCATTTGCGACTGCTCAGCCAAATAAGCATCTTGACATGTCCGTTTCAAGGAGACAAAAAAAAACAATTACCACGAGATGATTAGGCTTCACTGCATTGCGAAAGCACTGCGGTAAAGCCACCGTGAGCAGAAAAGCATTACATGATACAAAATTAACGCATGCACAGGCCACTTTTGCATCAAACAAATATAAGCATTTGCGACTGCTAAGGCGAAATATGCATCTTGGCACGTCCGTTTCAGGCAAACAAAAGGACAAATACTAAAATATGATTAGGCTTCACTGCATCACGAAAGCACTGTGGTAAAGCGAGCTTGAGCAGAAGAGCAATACATGATACGAAATGAACGCATGCACAGGACACTTGTGCATCAAACAAATATAAGCATTTTCGACTGCTCAGGCCAAATATGCATCTTGGCACGTCCGTTTCAGGCAAACAAAAGGTCAAATACCTAAATATGATTAAGCTTCACTGAATCGCAAAAGCACTGCGGTAAGCCAGCGTGAGCAGAATAGCATTACATGATACGAAATGAACGCATGCACAGGCCAGTTGTGCATCAAACAAATATAAGCATTTTCGACTGCTCAGGCCAAATATGCATCTTGGCAGGTCCGTTTCAGGCAAACAAAAGGACAATTACCAAAAGATGATTAAGCTTCACTGCATCGCGAAAGCACTGCGGTAAAGCCAGCGTGAGCAGAAGAGCATTACTTGATACGAAATGAACGCATGCACAGGCCACTTGTGCATCAAACAAATATAACCTTTTGCGACTGCACAGGCCCAATATGCATCTTGGCACGTCCGTTTTAGGGAGACAATAAGACAATCACGAAAAAATTATTAAGCTTCACTGGATCGAAAAAGCACTGCGGTAAAGCCAGCGTTAACAGAACAGCGTTACATGATACGAAATGAACGCATGCACAGGCCACTTGTGCATAAACAAATATAAGCATTCGCGAATGCTCAGGCCAATAATGCAACTTGGCACGTTCGTTTCAGAGAGACAAAAAGACAATTACCAAAAGCTGATTTAGCTTCACTGCATAGCCAAAGCACTGCGGTAAAACCAGCATGAGCAGAAGAGCATTACATGATACGAAATGAATGCATGCACTGGCCACTTGTGCTTCACTGCATCAAACAAATATAAGCATTTGCGACTGCTCAGGCCAAATATGCATCTTGGCATGTCCGTCTCAGACAAACGAAAAGACAAATACTAAAATATGATCAAGCTTCACTGCATCGAAAAAGCCCTGCGGTAAAACCAGCGTGAGCAGAAGAGCATTACATGATACGAAATGAACGCATGTACAGGCCACTTGGGTATCAAAAAAAATATAAGCTTTTGCGACTGCTCAGGCCAAATATGCATCTTGGCACGTCCGTTTCGGGCAAACAAAAGTACAAATACTAAAATATGATCAAGCTTCACTGCATCGAAAAAGCACTGCGGTAAAGCCAGCATGAGAAGAAGAGAACTACATGATACAAAATGAACGC
The DNA here is from genome assembly GCF_043290135.1 of Rhipicephalus microplus. Lineage (NCBI taxonomy): Eukaryota > Metazoa > Arthropoda > Arachnida > Ixodida > Ixodidae > Rhipicephalus > Rhipicephalus microplus. The sequence continues at coordinate 394,652 of NW_027464702.1, read as the reverse complement.
GTGCCCAGGCCACTTGTGCATCAAACAAATACAAGCATTTGCGACTGCACAGGCCAAATATGCATCTTGGCACGTCCGCATCAGGCAAACAAAAGGACAAATACTTAAATATGATCAAGCTTCACTGCATCACAAAAGCACTGCGGTAAAGCCAGCTTGAGCAAATAGCATTACATGATACGAAATGAACGCATGCAGAGGCCACTTGTGCATCAAACAAATATAAGCATATGCGACTGCTCAGACCAAATATGCATCTTGGCACGTCGGTTTCATAGAGAAAAAAAGACAATTACCAAAAGATGATTAAGCTTCACTGCATCGCGAAAGAACTGCGGTAAAGCCACCGTGAGCAGAAAAGCATTACATGATACGAAATTAACGCATGCACAGGCCACTTTTGCATCAAACAAATATAGGCTTTCGCGACTGCTCAGGCCAAATATGCATCTTTGCACGTCCGTTTCAGGTAAACAAAATGACAAATACTAAAATATGATCAAGCTTCACTGCATCGAAAAAGCACTGTGGTAAAGCCAGCATGAGCAGAAGAGCACTACAAGATACGAAATGAACGCATGCACAGGCCACTTGTGCATCGAACAAATATAAGCATATGCGACTGCTCATGCCAAATATGCATCTTGGCACATCCGTTTCAGGGAGACAAAAAGACAATTACCGAAAGATGATTAAGCTTCACTGCATCGCAAAATTCACTGCGGTAAACCCAGCATGGGCAGACGAGCATTACATGATACGAAATGAACGCATGCACAGGCCACTTGTGCATCAAACAAATATAAGCATTTGCGACTGCTCAGGCCAAATATGCATCTTGGCATGTCCGTCTCAGACAAACGAAAAGACAAATACTAAAATATGATCAAGCTTCACTGCATCAAAAAAGCACTGCGGTAAAGCCAGCGTGAACAGAACAGCATTACATGATACGAAATGAACGCATGCATAGGCCACTTGTGCATCAAACAAATATAAGCATATGCGACTGCTCAGGCCAAATATGCATCTTGGCACGTCCGTTTCATGGAGACAAAAAGACAATTACCAAAAGATGATTAAGCTTCACTGCATCGCGAAAGAACTGCGGTAAAGCCACCGTGAGCAAAAAAGCCTTACATGATACGAAATTAACGCATGCACAGGCCACTTTTGCATCAAACAAATATAAGCATTTGCGACTGCTCAGGCCAAATATGCATCTTGGCACGTCCGTTTAAGGCAAACAAAACGACAAATACTAAAATATGATTAGGCTTCACTGCATCACGAAAGCACTGCGGTAAAGCGAGCGTGAGCAGAAGAGCAATACATGATACGAAATGAACGCATGCACAGGACACTTGTGCATCAAACAAATTTAAGCATTTTCGACTGCTCAGGCCAAATATGCATCTTGGCACGTCCGTTTCAGGCAAACAAAAGGTCAAATACCTAAATATGATTAAGCTTCACTGCATCGCAAAAGCACTGCGGTAAAGCCAGCGTGAGCAGAATAGCATTACATGATACGAAATGAACGCATGCACAGGCCACTTGTGCATCAAACAAATATAAGCATTTTCGACTGCTCAGGCCAAATATGCATCTTGGCAGGTCCGTTTCAGGCAAACAAAAGGACAATTACCAAAAGATGATTAAGCTTCACTGCATCGCGAAAGAACTGCGGTAAATCCAGCATGAGCAGAAGAGCAAGACATGATACGAAGTGAACGCATGCACAGGCCACTTGTGCATCAAACAAATATAAGCATTTGCGACTGCTCAGGCCAAATATGCATCTTGGCAAGTCCGTTTCAGAGAGACAAAATGACAATTACCAAAACATGATTATGCTTCACTGCATCGCGAAAGCACTGCGGTAAAGCCAGCGTGAGCAGAAGAGCATTACTTGATACGAAATGAACGCATGCACAGGCCACTTGTGCATCAAACAAATATAAGCATTTGCGACTGCTCAGGCCAAATATGCATCTTGGCATGTCCGTCTCAGACAAACGAAAAGACACATACTAAAATATGATCAAGCTTCACTGCATCGAAAAAGCACTGCGGTAAAACCAGCGTGAGCAGAAGAGCATTACATGATACGAAATGAACGCATGCACAGGCCACGGGCATCAAAAAAAATATAAGCATTTGCAACTGCTCAGGCCAAATATGCATCTTGGCACGTCCGTTTCATGGAGACAAAAAGACAATTACCAAAAGATAATTAAGCTTCACTGCATCGCCAAAGCACTGCGGTAAAGCCAGCATGAGCAGAAGAGCACTACATGATACGAAATGAACGCATGCACAGGCCACTTGTGCATCAAACAAATATAAGCATTTGCGACTTCTCGGGCCAAATGTGCAACTTGGCACGTTCGTTTCAGGGAGACAAAACTACAATTACCAAAAGCTGATTAAGCTTCACTGCATCGCCAAAGCACTGCGGTAAAACCAGCATGAGCAGAAGAGCATTACATGATACGAAATGAACGCATGCACAGGCCACTTGTGCATAAAACAAATATAAGCATTTGCGACTGCTCAAGCCAAATATGCAACTTGGCACGTACGTTTCAGGCAAACAAAAGGACAAATACTTAAAGTTGATCAAGCTTCACTGCATCGCAAAAGCACTGCGGTAATGCCAGCGTGAGCAGAAGAGCATTACATGATACGAAATGAACGCATGCACAGGCCACTTGTGCATCAATCAAATATAAGCATTTGCGACTGCTCAGCCAAATATGCATCTTGACATGTCCTATTCAGGGAGACAAAAAAGTAATTACCAAAAGATGATTAGGCTTCGCTGCATTGAGAAAGCACTGCAGTAAAGCTAGCGTGAGAAGAAGAGCATTACTTAATACGAAATGAACGCATGCCCACGCCACTTAAGCATCAAACAAATATAAGCATTTGCGACTGCACAGGCCAATTATGCATCTTTGCACGTCCGTTTCTGGCAAACAACAGGACAAATACTTAAATATGATCAAGCTTCACTGCATTGCAAAAGCACTGCGGTAAAGCCAGCGTGAGCAGAAGAGCATTACATGATACGAAATGAACCCATGCACAGGCCAATTGTGCATCAAACAAATATAAGCATTTGCGACTGCTCAGGCCAAATATGCAACTTGGTACGTTCATTTCAGGGAGACAAAACGACAATTACCAAAAGCTGATTTAGCTTCACTGCATCGCAATACACTGCGGTAAAACCAGCATGAGCAGAAGAGCATTTAATGATACGAAATGAACACATGCACAAGCCACTTGTGCATCAAACAAATATAAGCATTTGCGACTGCTCGGGCCAAATGTGCAACTTGGCACGTTCGTTTCAGGGAGACAAAACTAAAATTACCAAAAGCTGATTAAGCTTCACTGCATCGCCAAAGCACTGCGGTAAAGCCAGCATGAGCAGAAGAGCACTACATGATACGAAATGAACGCATGCACAGGCCACTTGTGCATCAAACAAATATAAGCATTTGCGACTGCTCAGGCCATATATGCATCTTGGCACGTCCAAGTTAGGGACACAGTAAGACAATTACCAAAAAATTATTAAGCTTCACTGGATCGAAAAAGCACTGCGGTAAAGCCAGCGTGAACACAAGAGCATTACATGATACGAAATGAACGCATGCACAGGCCAATTGTGCATAAAACAAATATAAGCAATTGCGACTGCTCAGGCCAAATATGCAACTTGGCACGTTCGTTTCAGGGAGACAAAACTACTATTACCAAAAGCTGATTAAGCTTCACTGCATCGCCAAAGCACTGCGGTAAAACCAGCATGAGCAGAAGAGCATTACATGATACGAAATGAACGCATGCACAGGCCACTTGTGCATAAAACAAATATAAGCATTTGCGACTGCTCAAGCCAAATATGCAACTTGGCACGTACGTTTCAGGCAAACAAAAGGACAAATACTTAAAGTTGATCAAGCTTCACTGCATCGCAAAAGCACTGCGGTAATGCCAGCGTGAGCAGAAGAGCATTATATGATACGAAATGAACGCATGCACAGGCCACTTGTGCATCAATCAAATATAAGCATTTGCGACTGCTCAGCCAAATATGCATCTTGACATGTCCTATTCAGGGAGACAAAAAAGTAATTACCAAAAGATGATTAGGCTTCGCTGCATTGCGAAAGCACTGCAGTAAAGCTAGCGTGAGAAGAAGAGCATTACTTAATACGAAATGAACGCATGCCCACGCCACTTAAGCATCAAACAAATATAAGCATTTGCGACTGCACAGGCCAAATATGCATCTTTGCACGTCCGTTTCTGGCAAACAAAAGGACAAATACTTAAATATGATCAAGCTTCACTGCATTGCAAAAGCACTGCGGTAAAGCCAGCGTGAGCAGAAGAGCATTACATGATACGAAATGAACCCATGCACAGGCCACTTGTGCATCAAACAAATATAAGCATTTTCGACTGCTCAGGCCAAATATGCATCTTGGCAGGTCCGTTTCAGGCAAACAAAAGGACAATTACCAAGAGATGATTAGGCTTCACTGGATCGAAAAAGCACTGCGGTAAAGCCAGCGTGAACAGAAGAGCATTACATGATACGAAATAACGCATGCACAGGCCACTTGTGCATCAAACAAAGATAAGCATTTGCGACGGCTCAGGCAAAATATGCATCTTGGCACGTGCGTTTCAGGCACGTGCGTTTCAGGCAAACAAAAGGACAAATACTTAAATTTAATGAAGCTTTACTGCATCGCAAAAGCACTGCGGTAGTGCCAGCGTGAGCAGAAGAGCATTACATGATACGAAATGAACGCATGCACAGGCCACTTGTGCATCAAACAAATTTAGGTATTTGCGACTGCTCAGGCCAAATATTCATCTTCGCACGTCCGTTTTAGGGAGACAATAAGACAATTACCAAAAAATAATAAGCTTCACTGGATCGAAAAAGCACTGCGGTAAAGCCAGCGTGAACAGAAGAGCATTACATGATACGAAATGAACGCATGCACAGGCCAATTGTGCATCAAACAAATATAAGCATTTGCGACTGCTCAGGCCAAATATGCAACTTGGCACGTTCATTTCAGAGAGACAAAACGACAATTACCAAAAGCTGATTTAGCTTCACTGCATCGCAAAGCACTGCGGTAAAACCAGCATGAGCAGAAGAGCATTTCATGATACGAAATGAACGCATGCACAAGCCACTTGTGCATCAAACAAATATAAGCATTTGCGACTGCTCGGGCCAAATGTGCAACTTGGCACGTTCGTTTCAGGGAGACAAAACTACAATTACCAAAAGCTGATTAAGCTTCACTGCATCGCCAAAGCACTGCGGTAAAGCCAGCATGAGCAGAAGAGCACTACATGATACGAAATGAACGCATGCACAGGCCACTTGTGCATCAAACAAATATAAGCATTTGCGACTGCTCAGGCCATATATGCATCTTGGCACGTCCAAGTTAGGGAGACAGTAAGACAATTACCAAAAAATTATTAAGCTTCACTGGATCGAAAAAGCACCGCGGTAAAGCCAGCGTGAACACAAGAGCATTACATGATACGAAATGAACGCATGCACAGGCCAATTGTGCATCAAACAAATATAAGCAATTGCGACTGCTCAGGCCAAATATGCAACTTGGCACGTTGGTTTCAGGGAGACAAAACGACAATTACCAATAGCTGATTTAGCTTCACTGCATCGCAAAGCACTGCGGTGAAACCAGCATGAGCAGAAGAGCATTTCATGATACGAAATCAACGCATGCACAAGCCACTTGTGCATCAAACAAATATAAGCATTTGCGACTGCTCGGGCCAAATGTGCAACTTGGCACGTTCGTTTCAGGGAGACAAAACTACAATTACCAAAAGCTGATTAAGCTTCACTGCATCGCCAAAGCACTGCGGTAAAACCAGCATAAGCAGAAGAGCATTACATGATACGAAATGAACGCATGCACAGGCCACTTGTGCATAAAACAAATATAAGCATTTGCGACTGCTCAAGCCAAATATGCAACTTGGCACGTACGTTTCAGGCAAACAAAAGGACAAATACTTAAAGTTGATCAAGCTTCACTGCATCGCAAAAGCACTGCGGTAATGCCAGCGTGAGCAGAAGAGCATTACATGATACGAAATGAACGCATGCACAGGCCACTTGTGCATCAATCAAATATAACCATTTGCGACTGCTCAGCCAAATATGCATCTTGACATGTCCTATTCAGGGAGACAAAAAAGTAATTACCAAAAGATGATTAGGCTTCGCTGCATTGCGAAAGCACTGCAGTAAAGCTAGCGTGAGAAGAAGAGCATTACTTAATACGAAATGAACGCATGCCCACGCCACTTAAGCATCAAACAAATATAAGCATTTGCGACTGCACAGGCCAAATATGAATCTTTGCACGTCCGTTTCTGGCAAACAAAAGGACAAATACTTAAATATGATCAAGCTTCACTGCATTGCAAAAGCACTGCGGTAAAGCCAGCGTGAGCAGAAGAGCATTACATGATACGAAATGAACCCATGCACAGGCCACTTGTGCATCAAACAAATATAAGCATTTTCGACTGCTCAGGCCAAATATGCATCTTGGCAGGTCCGTTTCAGGCAAACAAAAGGACAATTACCAAGAGATGATTAAGCTTCACTGGATCGAAAAAGCACTGCGGTAAAGCCAGCGTGAACAGAAGAGCATTACATGATACGAAATGAACGCATGCACAGGCCAATTGTGCATCAAACAAATATAAGCATTTGCGACTGCTCAGGCCAAATATGCAACTTGGCACGTTCATTTCAGGGAGACAAAACGACAATTACCAAAAGCTGATTTAGCTTCACTGCATCGCAAAGCACTGCGGTAAAACCAGCATGAGCAGAAGAGCATTTCATGATACGAAATGAACGCATGCACAAGCCACTTGTGCATCAAACAAATATAAGCATTTGCGACTGCTCGGGCCAAATGTGCAACTTGGCACGTTCGTTTCAGGGAGACAAAACTACAATTACCAAAAGCTGATTAAGCTTCACTGCATCGCCAAAGCACTGCGGTAAAGCCAGCATGAGCAGAAGAGCACTACATGATACGAAATGAACGCATGCACAGGCCACTTGTGCATCAAACAAATATAAGCATTTGCGACTGCTCAGGCCATATATGCATCTTGGCACGTCCAAGTTAGGGAGACAGTAAGACAATTACCAAAAAATTATTAAGCTTCACTGGATCGAAAAAGCACTGCGGTAAAGCCAGCGTGAACACAAGAGCATTACATGATACGAAATGAACGCATGCAGAGGCCAATTGTGCATCAAACTAATATAAGCAATTGCGACTGCTCAGGCCAAATATGCAACTTGGCACGTTGGTTTCAGGGAGACAAAACGACAATTACCAATAGCTGATTTAGCTTCACTGCATCGCAAAGCACTGCGGTGAAACCAGCATGAGAAGAAGAGCATTTCATGATACGAAATGAACGCATGCACAAGCCACTTGTGCATCAAACAAATATAAGCATTTGCGACTGCTCGGGCCAAATGTGCAACTTGGCACGTTCGTTTCAGGCAAACAAAAGGACAAATACTTAAAGTTGATCAAGCTTCACATCATCGCAAAAGCACTGCGGTAATGGCAGCGTGAGCAGAAGAGCATTACATGATACGAAATGAACGCATGCACAGGCCACTTGTGCATCAATCAAATATAAGCATTTGCGACTGCTCAGCCAAATATGCATCTTGACATGTCCTATTCAGGGAGACAAAAAAGTAATTACCAAAAGATGATTAGGCTTCGCTGCATTGCGAAAGCACTGCAGTAAAGCTAGCGTGAGAAGAAGAGCATTACTTAATACGAAATGAACGCATGCCCACGCCACTTAAGCATCAAACAAATATAAGCATTTGCGACTGCACAGGCCAAATATGCATCTTTGCACGTCAGTTTCTGGCAAACAAAAGGACAAATACTTAAATATGATCAAGCTTCACTGCATTGCAAAAGCACTGCGGTAAAGCCAGCGTGAGCAGAAGAGCATTACATGATACGAAATGAACCCATGCACAGGCCACTTGTGCATCAAACAAATATAAGCATTTTCGACTGCTCAGGCCAAATATGCATCTTGGCACGTTCGTTTCAGGGAGACAAAACTGCAATTATCAAAAGCTGATTAGGCTTCACTGGATCGAAAAAGCACTGCGGTAAAGCCAGCGTGAACAGAAGAGCATTACATGATACGAAATAACGCATGCACAGGCCACTTGTGCATCAAACAAAGATAAGCATTTGCGACGGCTCAGGCAAAATATGCATCTTGGCACGTGCGTTTCTGGCAAACAAAAGGACAAATACTTAAATTTAATGAAGCTTTACTGCATCGCAAAAGCACTGCGGTAATGCCAGCGTGAGCAGAAGAGCATTACATGATACGAAATGAACGCATGCACAGGCCAATTGTGCATCAAACAAATATAAGCATTTGCGACTGCTCAGGCCAAATATGCAACTTGGCACGTTCATTTCAGGGAGACAAAACGACAATTACCAAAAGCTGATTTAGCTTCACTGCATCGCAATACACTGCGGTAAAACCAGCATGAGCAGAAGAGCATTTCATGATACGAAATGAACGCATGCACAAGCCACTTGTGCATCAAACAAATATAAGCATTTGCGACTGCTCGGGCCAAATGTGCAACTTGGCACGTTCGTTTCAGGGAGACAAAACTACAATTACCAAGAGATGATTAAGCTTCACTGCATCGCTAAAGCACTGCGGTAAAGCCAGCGTGAAAAGAAGAGCATTACATGATACGAAATGAACGCATGCACAGGCCACTTGTGCATCAAACAAATATAAGCATTTGCGACTGCTCGAGCCAAATGTGCAATTTGGCACGTTCGTTTCAGGGAGACAAAACTGCAATTACCAAAAGCTGATTAGGCTTCACTGCATCGCGAAAGCACTGCGGTAAAGCCAGCGTGAAAAGAAGAGCATTACATGATACGAAATGAACGCATGCACAGGCCACTTGTGCATCAAATATAAGCATTCGCGACTGCTCGAGCCAAATGTGCAACTTGGCACGTTCGTTTCAGGGAGACAAAACTGCAATTACCAAAAGCTGATTAGGCTTTACTGGATCGAAAAAGCACTGCGGTAAAGCCAGCGTGAACAGAAGAGCATTACATGTTATGAAATAACGCATGCACAGGCCACTTGTGCATCAAACAAAGATAAGCATTTGCGAGTGCTCAGGCCAAATATGCATCTTGGCATGTCCGTTTCAGGCAAACAAAAGGACAAATACTTAAATATGATCAAGTTTCACTGCATCGCAGAAGCACTGCGGTAAAGCCAGCATGAGCAGAAGAGCGTTACATGATACGAAATGAACGCATGTACAGACCACTTGTGCATCAAACAAATATAAGCATTTGCGACTGCACAGGCCAAATATGCATCTTGGCACGTCCGCATCAGGCAAACAAAAGGACAAATACTTAAATATGATCAAGCTTCACTGCATCACAAAAGCACTGCGGTAAAGCCAGCTTGAGCAAATAGCATTACATGATACGAAATGAACGCATGCACAGGCCACTTGTGCATCAAACAAATATAAGCATATGCGACTGCTCAGGCCAAATATGCATCTTGGCACGTCCGTTTTAGGGAGACAATAACACAATTACCAGAACATTATTAAGCTTCACTGGATCTAAAAAGCACTGCGGTAAAGCCAGCGTGAACAGAAGAGCGTTACATGATACGAAATGAACGCATGCACAGGTCACTAGTGCATTGAACAAATATAAGCATTCGCGACTGTTCAGGCCAAATATGCAACTTGTCCCGTTCGTTTCAGGGAGACAAAACGGCAATTACCAAAAGCTGATTTAGCTTCACTGCATAGCCAAAGCACTGGGGTAAAACCAGCATGAGCTGAAGAGCATTACATGATACGAAATGAATGCATGCACAGGCCACTTGTGCATCAAACAAATATAAGCATTTGCGACTGCTCAGGCCAAATATGCATCTTGGCACATCCGTTTCAGGGAGACAAAAAGACAATTACCGAAAGATGATTAAGCTTCACTGCATCGCCAAAGCACTGCAGTAAATGTAGCGTGAGAACAAGAGCATTACTTAATACGAAATGAACGCATGCCCACGCCAATTGTGCATCAAAAAAATATAAGTATTCGCGGCTGCTCAGGCCAAATACGCATCTTGGCACGTCCGTTTCGGGCAAACAAAAGTACAAATACTAAAATATGATCAAGCTTCACTGCATCGAAAAAGCACTGCGGTAAAGCCAGCATGAGAAGAAGAGAACTACATGATACAAAATGAACGCATGCCCAGGCCACTTGTGCATCAAACAAATATAAGCATTTGCGACTGCACAGGCCAAATATGCATCTTGGCACGTCCGCATCAGGCAAACAAAAGGACAAATACTTAAATATGATCAAGCTTCACTGCATCACAAAAGCACTGCGGTAAAGCCAGCTTGAGCAAATAGCATTACATGATACGAAATGAACGCATGCAGAGGCCACTTGTGCATCAAACAAATATAAGCATATGCGACTGCTCAGGCCAAATATGCATCTTGGCACGTCCGTTTCATAGAGAAAAAAAAGACAATTACCAAAAGATGATTAAGCTTCACTGCATCGCGAAAGCACTGCGGTAAAGCCACCGTGAGCAGAAAAGCATTACATGATACGAAATTAACGCATGCACAGGCCACTTTTGCATCAAACAAATATAAGCTTTTGCGACTGCTCAGGCGAAATATGCATCTTTGCACGTCCGTTTCAGGCAAACAAAAGGACAAATACTAAAATATGATCAAGCTTCACTGCATCGAAAAAGCACTGTGGTAAAGCGGCATGAGCAGAAGAGCACTACAATATACGAAATGAACGCATGCACAGGCCACTTGTGCATCAAACAAATATAAGCATATGCGACTGCTCAGGCCAAATATGCATCTTGGCACATCCGTTTCAGGGAGACAAAAAGACAATTACCGAAAGATGATTAAGCTTCACTGCATCGCAAAATTCACTGCGGTAAACCCAGCATGGGCAGAAGAGCATTACATGATACGAAATGAACGCATGCACAGGCCACTTGTGCATCAAACAAATATAAGCATTTGCGACTGCTCAGGCCAAATATGTATCTTGGCATGTCCGTCTCAGACAAACGAAAAGACAAATGCTGAAATATGATCAAGCTTCACTGCATCGCAAAAGCACTGCGGTAATGCCAGCGTGAGCAGAAGAGCATTACATGTTACGAAATGAACGCATGCACAGGCCACTTGTGCATCAATCAAATATAAGCATTTGCGACTGCTCAGCCAAATAAGCATCTTGACATGTCCGTTTCAAGGAGACAAAAAAAAACAATTACCACGAGATGATTAGGCTTCACTGCATTGCGAAAGCACTGCGGTAAAGCCACCGCGAGCAGAAAAGCATTACATGATACAAAATTAACGCATGCACAGGCCACTTTTGCATCAAACAAATATAAGCATTTGCGACTGCTAAGGCGAAATATGCATCTTGGCACGTCCGTTTCAGGCAAACAAAAGGACAAATACTAAAATATGATTAGGCTTCACTGCATCACGAAAGCACTGTGGTAAAGCGAGCTTGAGCAGAAGAGCAATACATGATACGAAATGAACGCATGCACAGGACACTTGTGCATCAAACAAATATAAGCATTTTCGACTGCTCAGGCCAAATATGCATCTTGGCACGTCCGTTTCAGGCAAACAAAAGGTCAAATACTTAATATGATTAAGCTTCACTGAATCGCAAAAGCACTGCGGTAAAGCCAGCGTGAGCAGAATAGCATTACATGATACGAAATGAACGCATGCACAGGCCAGTTGTGCATCAAACAAATATAAGCATTTTCGACTGCTCAGGCCAAATATGCATCTTGGCATGTCCGTTTCAGGCAAACAAAAGGACAAATACTTAAATATGATCAAGTTTCACTGCATCGCAAAAGCACTGCGGTAAAGCCAGCATGAGCAGAAGAGCATTACATGATACGAAATGAACGCATGCACAGGCCACTTGCGCATCAAACAAATATAAGCATATGCGACTGCTCAGGCCAAATATGCTTCTTGGCACGTCCGTTTTAGGGAGACAATAAGACAATTACCAAAAATTATTAAGCTTCACTGGATCGAAAAAGCACTGCGGTAAAGCCACCGTGAACAGAAGAGCGTTACATGATACGAAATGAACGCATGCACAGGCCACTTGTGCATCAAACAAATATAAGCATTTGCGACTGCACAGGCCAAATATGCATCTTGGCACGTCCGCATCAGGCAAACAAAAGGACAAATACTTAAATATAATCAAGCTTCACTGCATCACAAAAGCACTGCGGTAAAGCCAGCTTGAGCAAATAGCATTACATGATACGAAATGAACGCATGCACAGGCCACTTGTGCATCAAACAAATATAAGCATATGCGACTGCTCAGGCCAAATATGCATCTTGGCACGTCCGTTTTAGGGAGACAATAACACAATTACCAGAACATTATTAAGCTTCACTGGATCGAAAAAGCACTGCGGTAAAGCCAGCGTGAACAGAAGAGCGTTACATGATACGAAATGAACGCATGCACAGGCCACTAGTGCATTGAACAAATATAAGCATTCGCGACTGTTCAGGCCAAATATGCAACTTGTCCCGTTCGTTTCAGGGAGACAAAACGACAATTACCAAAAGCTGATTTAGCTTCACTGCATAGCCAAAGCACTGGGGTAAAACCAGCATGAGCTGAAGAGCATTACATGATACGAAATGAATGCATGCACAGGCCACTTGTGCATCAAACAAATATAAGCATTTGCGACTGCTCAGGCCAAATATGCATCTTGGCAGATCCGTTTCAGGGAGACAAAAAGACAATTACCGAAAGATGATTAAGCTTCACTGCATCGCCAAAGCACTGCTGTAAATGTAGCGTGAGAACAAGAGCATTACTTAATACGAAATGAACGCATGCCCACGCAACTTGTGCATCAAAAAAATATAAGTATTCGCGGCTGCTCAGGCCAAATACGCATCTTGGCACGTCCGTTTCGGGCAAACAAAAGTACAAATACTAAAATATGATCAAGCTTCACTGCATCGAGAAAGCACTGCGGTAAAGCCAGCATGAGAAGAAGAGAACTACATGATACAAAATGAACGCATGCCCAGGCCACTTGTGCATCAAACAAATATAAGCATTTGCGACTGCACAGGCCAAATATGCATCTTGGCACGTCCGCATCAGGCAAACAAAAGGACAAATACTTAAATATGATCAAGCTTCACTGCATCACAAAAGCACTGCGGTAAAGCCAGCTTGAGCAAATAGCATTACATGATACGAAATGAACGCATGCAGAGGCCACTTGTGCATCAAACAAATATAAGCATATGCGACTGCTCAGGCCAAATATGCATCTTGGCACGTCCGTTTCATAGAGAAAAAAAAGACAATTACCAAAAGATGATTAAGCTTCACTGCATCGCGAAAGCACTGCGGTAAAGCCACCGTGAGCAGAAAAGCATTACATGATACGAAATTAACGCATGCACAGGCCACTTTTGCATCAAACAATATAAGCTTTTGCGACTGCTCAGGCCAAATATGCATCTTTGCACGTCCGTTTCAGGCAAACAAAAGGACAAATACTAAAATATGATCAAGCTTCACTGCATCGAAAAAGCACTGTGGTAAAGCGGCATGAGCAGAAGAGCACTACAATATACGAAATGAACGCATGCACAGGCCACTTGTGCATCAAACAAATATAAGCATATGCGACTGCTCAGGCCAAATATGCATCTTGGCACATCCGTTTCAGGGAGACAAAAAGACAATTACCGAAAGATGATTAAGCTTCACTGCATCGCAAAATTCACTGCGGTAAACCCAGCATGGGCAGAAGAGCATTACATGATACGAAATGAACGCATGCACAGGCCACTTGTGCATCAAACAAATATAAGCATTTGCGACTGCTCAGGCCAAATATGCATCTTGGCATGTCCGTCTCAGACAAACGAAAAGACAAATACTGAAATATGATCAAGCTTCACTGCATCGCAAAAGCACTGCGGTAATGCCAGCGTGAGCAGAAGAGCATTACATGTTACGAAATGAACGCATGCACAGGCCACTTGTGCATCAATCAAATATAAGCATTTGCGACTGCTCAGCCAAATAAGCATCTTGACATGTCCGTTTCAAGGAGACAAAAAAAACAATTACCACGAGATGATTAGGCTTCACTGCATTGCGAAAGCACTGCGGTAAAGCCACCGTGAGCAGAAAAGCATTACATGATACAAAATTAACGCATGCACAGGCCACTTTTGCATCAAACAAATATAAGCATTTGCGACTGCTAAGGCGAAATATGCATCTTGGCACGTCCGTTTCAGGCAAACAAAAGGACAAATACTAAAATATGATTAGGCTTCACTGCATCACGAAAGCACTGTGGTAAAGCGAGCTTGAGCAGAAGAGCAATACATGATACGAAATGAACGCATGCACAGGACACTTGTGCATCAAACAAATATAAGCATTTTCGACTGCTGAGGCCAAATATGCATCTTGGCACGTCCGTTTCAGGCAAACAAAAGGTCAAATACCTAAATATGATTAAGCTTCACTGAATCGCAAAAGCACTGCGGTAAGCCAGCGTGAGCAGAATAGCATTACATGATACGAAATGAACGCATGCACAGGCCAGTTGTGCATCAAACAAATATAAGCATTTTCGACTGCTCAGGCCAAATATGCATCTTGGCAGGTCCGTTTCAGGCAAACAAAAGGACAATTACCAAAAGATGATTAAGCTTCACTGCATCGCGAAAGCACTGCGGTAAAGCCAGCGTGAGCAGAAGAGCATTACTTGATACGAAATGAACGCATGCACAGGCCACTTGTGCATCAAACAAATATAACCTTTTGCGACTGCACAGGCCCAATATGCATCTTGGCACGTCCGTTTTAGGGAGACAATAAGACAATCACGAAAAAATTATTAAGCTTCACTGGATCGAAAAAGCACTGCGGTAAAGCCAGCGTGAACAGAACAGCGTTACATGATACGAAATGAACGCATGCACAGGCCACTTGTGCATAAACAAATATAAGCATTCGCGAATGCTCAGGCCAAATATGCAACTTGGCACGTTCGTTTCAGAGAGACAAAAAGACAATTACCAAAAGCTGATTTAGCTTCACTGCATAGCCAAAGCACTGCGGTAAAACCAGCATGAGCAGAAGAGCATTACATGATACGAAATGAATGCATGCACTGGCCACTTGTGCTTCACTGCATCAAACAAATATAAGCATTTGCGACTGCTCAGGCCAAATATGCATCTTGGCATGTCCGTCTCAGACAAACGAAAAGACAAATACTAAAATATGATCAAGCTTCACTGCATCGAAAAAGCCCTGCGGTAAAACCAGCGTGAGCAGAAGAGCATTACATGATACGAAATGAACGCATGTACAGGCCACTTGGGTATCAAAAAAAATATAAGCTTTTGCGACTGCTCAGGCCAAATATGCATCTTGGCACGTCCGTTTCGGGCAAACAAAAGTACAAATACTAAAATATGATCAAGCTTCACTGCATCGAAAAAGCACTGCGGTAAAGCCAGCATGAGAAGAAGAGAACTACATGATACAAAATGAACGCGTGCCCAGGCCACTTGTGCATCAAACAAATACAAGCATTTGCGACTGCACAGGCCAAATATGCATCTTGGCACGTCCGCATCAGGCAAACAAAAGGACAAATACTTAAATATGATCAAGCTTCACTGCATCACAAAAGCACTGCGGTAAAGCCAGCTTGAGCAAATAGCATTACATGATACGAAATGAACGCATGCAGAGGCCACTTGTGCATCAAACAAATATAAGCATATGCGACTGCTCAGGCCAAATATGCATCTTGGCACGTCGGTTTCATAGAGAAAAAAAGACAATTACCAAAAGATGATTAAGCTTCACTGCATCGCGAAAGAACTGCGGTAAAGCCACCGTGAGCAGAAAAGCATTACATGATACGAAATTAACGCATGCACAGGCCACTTTTGCATCAAACAAATATAGGCTTTCGCGACTGCTCAGGCCAAATATGCATCTTTGCACGTCCGTTTCAGGCAAACAAAATGACAAATACTAAAATATGATCAAGCTTCACTGCATCGAAAAAGCACTGTGGTAAAGCCAGCATGAGCAGAAGAGCACTACAAGATACGAAATGAACGCATGCACAGGCCACTTGTGCATCGAACAAATATAAGCATATGCGACTGCTCATGCCAAATATGCATCTTGGCACATCCGTTTCAGGGAGACAAAAAGACAATTACCGAAAGATGATTAAGCTTCACTGCATCGCAAAATTCACTGCGGTAAACCCAGCATGGGCAGACGAGCATTACATGATACGAAATGAACGCATGCACAGGCCACTTGTGCATCAAACAAATATAAGCATTTGCGACTGCTCAGGCCAAATATGCATCTTGGCATGTCCGTCTCAGACAAACGAAAAGACAAATACTAAAATATGATCAAGCTTCACTGCATCAAAAAAGCACTGCGGTAAAGCCAGCGTGAACAGAACAGCATTACATGATACGAAATGAACGCATGCATAGGCCACTTGTGCATCAAACAAATATAAGCATATGCGACTGCTCAGGCCAAATATGCATCTTGGCACGTCCGTTTCATGGAGACAAAAAGACAATTACCAAAAGATGATTAAGCTTCACTGCATCGCGAAAGAACTGCGGTAAAGCCACTGTGAGCAAAAAAGCCTTACATGATACGAAATTAACGCATGCACAGGCCACTTTTGCATCAAACAAATATAAGCATTTGCGACTGCTCAGGCCAAATATGCATCTTGGCACGTCCGTTTAAGGCAAACAAAACGACAAATACTAAAATATAATTAGGCTTCACTGCATCACGAAAGCACTGCGGTAAAGCGAGCGTGAGCAGAAGAGCAATACATGATACGAAATGAACGCATGAACAGGACACTTGTGCATCAAACAAATTTAAGCATTTTCGACTGCTCAGGCCAAATATGCATCTTGGCACGTCCGTTTCAGGCAAACAAAAGGTCAAATACCTAAATATGATTAAGCTTCACTGCATCGCAAAAGCACTGCGGTAAAGCCAGCGTGAGCAGAATAGCATTACATGATACGAAATGAACGCATGCACAGGCCACTTGTGCATCAAACAAATATAAGCATTTTCGACTGCTCAGGCCAAATATGCATCTTGGCAGGTCCGTTTCAGGCAAACAAAAGGACAATTACCAAAAGATGATTAAGCTTCACTGCATCGCGAAAGAACTGCGGTAAAGCAAGCATGAGCAGAAGAGCAAGACATGATACGAAGTGAACGCATGCACAGGCCACTTGTGCATCAAACAAATATAAGCATTTGCGACTGCTCAGGCCAAATATGCATCTTGGCAAGTCCGTTTCAGAGAGACAAAATGACAATTACCAAAACATGATTATGCTTCACTGCATCGCGAAAGCACTGCGGTAAAGCCAGCGTGAGCAGAAGAGCATTACTTGATACGAAATGAACGCATGCACAGGCCACTTGTGCATCAAACAAATATGAGCATTTGCGACTGCTCAGGCCAAATATGCATCTTGGCATGTCCGTCTCAGACAAACGAAAAGACACATACTAAAATATGATCAAGCTTCACTGCATCGAAAAAGCACTGCGGTAAAACCAGCGTGAGCAGAAGAGCATTACATGATACGAAATGAACGCATGCACAGGCCACGGGCATCAAAAAAAATATAAGCATTTGCAACTGCTCAGGCCAAATATGCATCTTGGCACGTCCGTTTCATGGAGACAAAAAGACAATTACCAAAAGATAATTAAGCTTCACTGCATCGCCAAAGCACTGCGGTAAAGCCAGCATGAGCAGAAGAACACTACATGATACGAAATGAACGCATGCACAGGCCACTTGTGCATCAAACAAATATAAGCATTTGCGACTTCTCGGGCCAAATGTGCAACTTGGCACGTTCGTTTCAGGGAGACAAAACTACAATTACCAAAAGCTGATTAAGCTTCACTGCATCGCCAAAGCACTGCGGTAAAACCAGCATGAGCAGAAGAGCATTACATGATACGAAATGAACGCATGCACAGGCCACTTGTGCATAAAACAAATATAAGCATTTGCGACTGCTCAAGCCAAATATGCAACTTGGCACGTACGTTTCAGGCAAACAAAAGGACAAATACTTAAAGTTGATCAAGCTTCACTGCATCGCAAAAGCACTGCGGTAATGCCAGCGTGAGCAGAAGAGCATTACATGATACGAAATGAACGCATGCACAGGCCACTTGTGCATCAATCAAATATAAGCATTTGCGACTGCTCAGCCAAATATGCATCTTGACATGTCCTATTCAGGGAGACAAAAAAGTAATTACCAAAAGATGATTAGGCTTCGCTACATTGAGAAAGCACTGCAGTAAAGCTAGCGTGAGAAGAAGAGCATTACTTAATACGAAATGAACGCATGCCCACGCCACT
The DNA here is from genome assembly GCF_043290135.1 of Rhipicephalus microplus. Classification (NCBI taxonomy): domain Eukaryota; kingdom Metazoa; phylum Arthropoda; class Arachnida; order Ixodida; family Ixodidae; genus Rhipicephalus; species Rhipicephalus microplus. The sequence goes on along the minus strand of NW_027464702.1, from coordinate 375,920 downwards.
TAAGCATCAAACAAATATAAGCATTTGCGACTGCACAGGCCAATTATGCATCTTTGCACGTCCGTTTCTGGCAAACAAAAGGACAAATACTTAAATATGATCAAGCTTCACTGCATTGCAAAAGCACTGCGGTAAAGCCAGCGTGAGCAGAAGAGCATTACATGATACGAAATGAACCCATGCACAGGCCAATTGTGCATCAAACAAATATAAGCATTTGCGACTGCTCAGGCCAAATATGCAACTTGGTACGTTCATTTCAGGGAGACAAAACGACAATTACCAAAAGCTGATTTAGCTTCACTGCATCGCAATACACTGCGGTAAAACCAGCATGAGCAGAAGAGCATTTAATGATACGAAATGAACACATGCACAAGCCACTTGTGCATCAAACAAATATAAGCATTTGCGACTGCTCGGGCCAAATGTGCAACTTGGCACGTTCGTTTCAGGGAGACAAAACTAAAATTACCAAAAGCTGATTAAGCTTCACTGCATCGCCAAAGCACTGCGGTAAAGCCAGCATGAGCAGAAGAGCACTACATGATACGAAATGAACGCATGCACAGGCCACTTGTGCATCAAACAAATATAAGCATTTGCGACTGCTCAGGCCATATATGCATCTTGGCACGTCCAAGTTAGGGACACAGTAAGACAATTACCAAAAAATTATTAAGCTTCACTGGATCGAAAAAGCACTGCGGTAAAGCCAGCGTGAACACAAGAGCATTACATGATACGAAATGAACGCATGCACAGGCCAATTGTGCATAAAACAAGTATAAGCAATTGCGACTGCTCAGGCCAAATATGCAACTTGGCACGTTCGTTTCAGGGAGACAAAACTACTATTACCAAAAGCTGATTAAGCTTCACTGCATCGCCAAAGCACTGCGGTAAAACCAGCATGAGCAGAAGAGCATTACATGATACGAAATGAACGCATGCACAGGCCACTTGTGCATAAAACAAATATAAGCATTTGCGACTGCTCAAGCCAAATATGCAACTTGGCACGTACGTTTCAGGCAAACAAAAGGACAAATACTTAAAGTTGATCAAGCTTCACTGCATCGCAAAAGCACTGCGGTAATGCCAGCGTGAGCAGAAGAGCATTACATGATACGAAATGAACGCATGCACAGGCCACTTGTGCATCAATCAAATATAAGCATTTGCGACTGCTCAGCCAAATATGCATCTTGACATGTCCTATTCAGGGAGACAAAAAAGTAATTACCAAAAGATGATTAGGCTTCGCTGCATTGCGAAAGCACTGCAGTAAAGCTAGCGTGAGAAGAAGAGCATTACTTAATACGAAATGAACGCATGCCCACGCCACTTAAGCATCAAACAAATATAAGCATTTGCGACTGCACAGGCCAAATATGCATCTTTGCACGTCCGTTTCTGGCAAACAAAAGGACAAATACTTAAATATGATCAAGCTTCACTGCATTGCAAAAGCACTGCGGTAAAGCCAGCGTGAGCAGAAGAGCATTACATGATACGAAATGAACCCATGCACAGGCCACTTGTGCATCAAACAAATATAAGCATTTTCGACTGCTCAGGCCAAATATGCATCTTGGCAGGTCCGTTTCAGGCAAACAAAAGGACAATTACCAAGAGATGATTAGGCTTCACTGGATCGAAAAAGCACTGCGGTAAAGCCAGCGTGAACAGAAGAGCATTACATGATACGAAATAACGCATGCACAGGCCACTTGTGCATCAAACAAAGATAAGCATTTGCGACGGCTCAGGCAAAATATGCATCTTGGCACGTGCGTTTCAGGCACGTGCGTTTCAGGCAAACAAAAGGACAAATACTTAAATTTAATGAAGCTTTACTGCATCGCAAAAGCACTGCGGTAGTGCCAGCGTGAGCAGAAGAGCATTACATGATACGAAATGAACGCATGCACAGGCCACTTGTGCATCAAACAAATTTAGGTATTTGCGACTGCTCAGGCCAAATATTCATCTTCGCACGTCCGTTTTAGGGAGACAATAAGACAATTACCAAAAAATAATAAGCTTCACTGGATCGAAAAAGCACTGCGGTAAAGCCAGCATGAACAGAAGAGCATTACATGATACGAAATGAACGCATGCACAGGCCAATTGTGCATCAAACAAATATAAGCATTTGCGACTGCTCAGGCCAAATATGCAACTTGGCACGTTCATTTCAGGGAGACAAAACGACAATTACCAAAAGCTGATTTAGCTTCACTGCATCGCAAAGCACTGCGGTAAAACCAGCATGAGCAGAAGAGCATTTCATGATACGAAATGAACGCATGCACAAGCCACTTGTGCATCAAACAAATATAAGCATTTGCGACTGCTCGGGCCAAATGTGCAACTTGGCACGTTCGTTTCAGGGAGACAAAACTACAATTACCAAAAGCTGATTAAGCTTCACTGCATCGCCAAAGCACTGCGGTAAAGCCAGCATGAGCAGAAGAGCACTACATGATACGAAATGAACGCATGCACAGGCCACTTGTGCATCAAACAAATATAAGCATTTGCGACTGCTCAGGCCATATATGCATCTTGGCACGTCCAAGTTAGGGAGACAGTAAGACAATTACCAAAAAATTATTAAGCTTCACTGGATCGAAAAAGCACCGCGGTAAAGCCAGCGTGAACACAAGAGCATTACATGATACGAAATGAACGCATGCACAGGCCAATTGTGCATCAAACAAATATAAGCAATTGCGACTGCTCAGGCCAAATATGCAACTTGGCACGTTGGTTTCAGGGAGACAAAACGACAATTACCAATAGCTGATTTAGCTTCACTGCATCGCAAAGCACTGCGGTGAAACCAGCATGAGCAGAAGAGCATTTCATGATACGAAATCAACGCATGCACAAGCCACTTGTGCATCAAACAAATATAAGCATTTGCGACTGCTCGGGCCAAATGTGCAACTTGGCACGTTCGTTTCAGGGAGACAAAACTACAATTACCAAAAGCTGATTAAGCTTCACTGCATCGCCAAAGCACTGCGGTAAAACCAGCATAAGCAGAAGAGCATTACATGATACGAAATGAACGCATGCACAGGCCACTTGTGCATAAAACAAATATAAGCATTTGCGACTGCTCAAGCCAAATATGCAACTTGGCACGTACGTTTCAGGCAAACAAAAGGACAAATACTTAAAGTTGATCAAGCTTCACTGCATCGCAAAAGCACTGCGGTAATGCCAGCGTGAGCAGAAGAGCATTACATGATACGAAATGAACGCATGCACAGGCCACTTGTGCATCAATCAAATATAAGCATTTGCGACTGCTCAGCCAAATATGCATCTTGACATGTCCTATTCAGGGAGACAAAAAAGTAATTACCAAAAGATGATTAGGCTTCGCTGCATTGCGAAAGCACTGCAGTAAAGCTAGCGTGAGAAGAAGAGCATTACTTAATACGAAATGAACGCATGCCCACGCCACTTAAGCATCAAACAAATATAAGCATTTGCGACTGCACAGGCCAAATATGCATCTTTGCACGTCCGTTTCTGGCAAACAAAAGGACAAATACTTAAATATGATCAAGCTTCACTGCATTGCAAAAGCACTGCGGTAAAGCCAGCGTGAGCAGAAGAGCATTACATGATACGAAATGAACCCATGCACAGGCCACTTGTGCATCAAACAAATATAAGCATTTTCGACTGCTCAGGCCAAATATGCATCTTGGCAGGTCCGTTTCAGGCAAACAAAAGGACAATTACCAAGAGATGATTAAGCTTCACTGCATCGCGAAAGCACTGCGGTAATGCCAGCGTGAAAAGAAGAGCATTACATGATACGAAATGAACGCATGCACAGGCCACTTGTGCATCAAACAAATATAAGCATTTGCGACTGCTCGAGCCAAATGTGCAACTTGGCACGTTCGTTTCAGGGAGACAAAACTGCAATTACCAAAAGCTGATTAGGCTTCACTGGATCGAAAAAGCACTGCGGTAAAGCCAGCGTGAACAGAAGAGCATTACATGATACGAAATAACGCATGCACAGGCCACTTGTGCATCAAACAAAGATAAGCATTTGCGACGGCTCAGGCAAAATATGCATCTTGGCACGTGCGTTTCAGGCAAACAAAAGGACAAATACTTAAATTTAATGAAGCTTTACTGCATCGCAAAAGCACTGCGGTAGTGCCAGCGTGAGCAGAAGAGCATTACATGATACGAAATGAACGCATGCACAGGCCACTTGTGCATCAAACAAATTTAGGCATTTGCGACTGCTCAGGCCAAATATTCATCTTCGCACGTCCGTTTTAGGGAGACAATAAGACAATTACCAAAAAATTAATAAGCTTCACTGGATCGAAAAAGCACTGCGGTAAAGCCAGCGTGAACAGAAGAGCATTACATGATACGAAATGAACGCATGCACAGGCCAATTGTGCATCAAACAAATATAAGCATTTGCGACTGCTCAGGCCAAATATGCAACTTGGCACGTTCATTTCAGGGAGACAAAACGACAATTACCAAAAGCTGATTTAGCTTCACTGCATCGCAAAGCACTGCGGTAAAACCAGCATGAGCAGAAGAGCATTTCATGATACGAAATGAACGCATGCACAAGCCACTTGTGCATCAAACAAATATAAGCATTTGCGACTGCTCGGGCCAAATGTGCAACTTGGCACGTTCGTTTCAGGGAGACAAAACTACAATTACCAAAAGCTGATTAAGCTTCGCTGCATCGCCAAAGCACTGCGGTAAAGCCAGCATGAGCAGAAGAGCACTACATGATACGAAATGAACGCATGCACAGGCCACTTGTGCATCAAACAAATATAAGCATTTGCGACTGCTCAGGCCATATATGCATCTTGGCACGTCCAAGTTAGGGAGACAGTAAGACAATTACCAAAAAATTATTAAGCTTCACTGGATCGAAAAAGCACTGCGGTAAAGCCAGCGTGAACACAAGAGCATTACATGATACGAAATGAACGCATGCAGAGGCCAATTGTGCATCAAACAAATATAAGCAATTGCGACTGCTCAGGCCAAATATGCAACTTGGCACGTTGGTTTCAGGGAGACAAAACGACAATTACCAATAGCTGATTTAGCTTCACTGCATCGCAAAGCACTGCGGTGAAACCAGCATGAGAAGAAGAGCATTTCATGATACGAAATGAACGCATGCACAAGCCACTTGTGCATCAAACAAATATAAGCATTTGCGACTGCTCGGGCCAAATGTGCAACTTGGCACGTTCGTTTCAGGGAGACAAAACTACAATTACCAAAAGCTGATTAAGCTTCACTGCATCGCCAAAGCACTGCGGTAAAACCAGCATGAGCAGAAGAGCATTACATGATACGAAATGAACGCATGCACAGGCCACTTGTGCATAAAACAAATATAAGCATTTGCGACTGCTCAAGCCAAATATGCAACTTGGCACGTACGTTTCAGGCAAACAAAAGGACAAATACTTAAAGTTGATCAAGCTTCACATCATCGCAAAAGCACTGCGGTAATGGCAGCGTGAGCAGAAGAGCATTACATGATACGAAATGAACGCATGCACAGGCCACTTGTGCATCAATCAAATATAAGCATTTGCGACTGCTCAGCCAAATATGCATCTTGACATGTCCTATTCAGGGAGACAAAAAAGTAATTACCAAAAGATGATTAGGCTTCGCTGCATTGCGAAAGCACTGCAGTAAAGCTAGCGTGAGAAGAAGAGCATTACTTAATACGAAATGAACGCATGCCCACGCCACTTAAGCATCAAACAAATATAAGCATTTGCGACTGCACAGGCCAAATATGCATCTTTGCACGTCAGTTTCTGGCAAACAAAAGGACAAATACTTAAATATGATCAAGCTTCACTGCATTGCAAAAGCACTGCGGTAAAGCCAGCGTGAGCAGAAGAGCATTACATGATACGAAATGAACCCATGCACAGGCCACTTGTGCATCAAACAAATATAAGCATTTTCGACTGCTCAGGCCAAATATGCATCTTGGCACGTTCGTTTCAGGGAGACAAAACTGCAATTATCAAAAGCTGATTAGGCTTCACTGGATCGAAAAAGCACTGCGGTAAAGCCAGCGTGAACAGAAGAGCATTACATGATACGAAATAACGCATGCACAGGCCACTTGTGCATCAAACAAAGATAAGCATTTGCGACGGCTCAGGCAAAATATGCATCTTGGCACGTGCGTTTCAGGCAAACAAAAGGACAAATACTTAAATTTAATGAAGCTTTACTGCATCGCAAAAGCACTGCGGTAATGCCAGCGTGAGCAGAAGAGCATTACATGATACGAAATGAACGCATGCACAGGCCAATTGTGCATCAAACAAATATAAGCATTTGCGACTGCTCAGGCCAAATATGCAACTTGGCACGTTCATTTCAGGGAGACAAAACGACAATTACCAAAAGCTGATTTAGCTTCACTGCATCGCAATACACTGCGGTAAAACCAGCATGAGCAGAAGAGCATTTCATGATACGAAATGAACGCATGCACAAGCCACTTGTGCATCAAACAAATATAAGCATTTGCGACTGCTCGGGCCAAATGTGCAACTTGGCACGTTCGTTTCAGGGAGACAAAACTACAATTACCAAGAGATGATTAAGCTTCACTGCATCGCTAAAGCACTGCGGTAAAGCCAGCGTGAAAAGAAGAGCATTACATGATACGAAATGAACGCATGCACAGGCCACTTGTGCATCAAACAAATATAAGCATTTGCGACTGCTCGAGCCAAATGTGCAATTTGGCACGTTCGTTTCAGGGAGACAAAACTGCAATTACCAAAAGCTGATTAGGCTTCACTGCATCGCGAAAGCACTGCGGTAAAGCCAGCGTGAAAAGAAGAGCATTACATGATACGAAATGAACGCATGCACAGGCCACTTGTGCATCAAATATAAGCATTCACGACTGCTCGAGCCAAATGTGCAACTTGGCACGTTCGTTTCAGGGAGACAAAACTGCAATTACCAAAAGCTGATTAGGCTTTACTGGATCGAAAAAGCACTGCGGTAAAGCCAGCGTGAACAGAAGAGCATTACATGTTATGAAATAACGCATGCACAGGCCACTTGTGCATCAAACAAAGATAAGCATTTGCGACGGCTCAGGCAAAATATGCATCTTGGCACGTGCGTTTCAGGCAAACAAAAGGACAAATACTTAATTTTAATGAAGCTTTACTGCATCGCAAAAGCACTGCGGTAATGCCAGCGTGAGCAGAAGAGCATTACATGATACGAAATGAACGCATGCACAGGCCACTTGTGCATCAAACAAATTTAAGCATTTGCGACTGCTCAGGCCAAATATGCATCTTCGCACGTCCGTTTTAGGGAGACAATAAGACAATTACCAAAAAATTAATAAGCTTCACTGGATCAAAAAAGCACTGCGGTAAAGCCAGCGTGAACAGAAGAGCATTACATGATACGAAATGAACGCATGCACAGGCCAATTGTGCATCAAACAAATATAAGCATTTGCGACTGCTCAGCCCAAATATGCAACTTGGCACGTTCATTTCAGGGAGACAAAACGACAATTACCAAAAGCTGATTTAGCTTCACTGCATCGCAAAGCACTGCGGTAAAACCAGCATGAGCAGAAGAGCATTTCATGATACGAAATGAACGCATGCACAAGCCACTTGTGCATCAAACAAATATAAGCATTTGCGACTGCTCGGGCCAAATGTGCAACTTGGCACGTTCGTTTCAGGGAGACAAAACTACAATTACCAAAAGCTGATTAAGCTTCACTGCATCGCCAAAGCACTGCGGTAAAGCCAGCATGAGCAGAAGAGCACTACATGATACGAAATGAACGCATGCACAGGCCACTTGTGCATCAAACAAATATAAGCATTTGCGACTGCTCAGGCCACATATGCATCTTGGCACGTCCAAGTTAGGGAGAAAGTAAGACAATTACCAAAAAATTATTAAGCTTCACTGGATCGAAAAAGCACTGCGGTAAAGCCAGCGTGAACACAAGAGCATTACATGATACGAAATGAACGCATGCACAGGCCAATTGTGCATCAAACAAATATAAGCAATTGCGACTGCTCAGGCCAAATATGCAACTTGGCAGTTCGTTTCAGGGAGAAAAAACGACAATTACCAAAAGCTGATTTAGCTTCACTGCATCGCAAAGCACTGCGGTAAAACCAGCATGAGCAGAAGAGCATTTCATGATACGAAATGAACGCATGCACAAGCCACTTGTGCATCAAACAAATATAAGCATTTGCGACTGCTCGGGCCAAATGTGCAACTTGGCACGTTCGTTTCAGGGAGGCAAAACTACAATTACCGAAAGCTGATTAAGCTTCACTGCATCGCCAAAGCACTGCGGTAAAACCAGCATGAGCAGAAGAGCATTACATGATACGAAATGAACGCATGCACAGGCCACTTGTGCATAAAACAAATATAAGCATTTGCGACTGCTCATGCAAAATATGCAACTTGGCACGTATGTTTCAGGCAAACAAAAGGACAAATACTTAAATACGATCAAGTTTCACTGCATCGTAAAAGCACTGCGGTAAAGCCAGCATGAGCAGAAGAGCATTACATGATACGAAATGAACGCATGCACAGGCCACTTGTGCATCAATCAAATATAAGCATTTGCGACTGCTCAGCCAAATATGCATCTTGACATGTCCTATTCAGGGAGACAAAAAAGTAATTACCAAAAGATGATTAGGCTTCGCTGCATTGCGAAAGCACTGCAGTAAAGCTAGCGTGAGAAGAAGAGCATTACTTAATACGAAATGAACGCATGCCCACGCCACTTAAGCATCAAACAAATATAAGCATTTGCGACTGCACAGGCCATATATGCATCTTTGCACGTCCGTTTCTGGCAAACAAAAGGACAAATACTTAAATATGATCAAGCTTCACTGCATTGCAAAAGCACTGCGGTAAAGCCAGCGTGAGCAGGACAGCATTACATGATACGAAATGAACCCATGCACAGGCCACTTGTGCATCAAACAAATATAAGCATTTTCGACTGCTCAGGCCAAATATGCATCTTGGCAGGTCCGTTTCAGGCAAACAAAAGGACAATTACCAAGAGATGATTAAGCTTCACTGCATCACGAAAGCACTGCGGTAAAGCCAGCGTGAAAAGAAGAGCATTACATGATACGAAATGAACGCATGCACAGGCCACTTGTGCATCAAACAAATATAAGCATTTGCGACTGCTCGAGCCAAATGTGCAACTTGGCACGTTCGTTTCAGGGAGACAAAACTACATTTACCAAAAGCTGATTAGGCTTCACTGGATCGAAAAAGCACTGCGGTAAAGCCAGCGTGAACAGAAGAGCATTACATGATACGAAATAACGCATGCACAGGCCACTTGTGCATCAAACAAAGATAAGCAATTGCGACGGCTCAGGCAAAATATGCATCTTGGCACGTGCGTTTCAGGCAAACAAAAGGACAATTACTTAAATTTAATGAAGCCTTACTGCATCGCAAAAGCACTGCGGTAATGCCAGCGTGAGCAGAAGAGCACTACATGATACGAAATGAACGCTTGCACAGGCCACTTGTGCATCAAACAAATATAAGCATTTGCGACTGCTCAGGCCACATATGCATCTTGGCACGTCCAAGTTAGGGAGATAGTAAGACAATTACCAAAAAATTATTAAGCTTCACTGGATCGAAAAAGCACTGCGATAAAGCCAGCGTGAACAGAAGAGCATTACATGATACGAAATGAATGCATGCACAGGCCAATTGTGCATCAAACAAATATAAGCAATTGCGACTGCTCAGGCCAAATATGCAACTTGGCACGTTCGTTTCAGGGAGACAAAACGACAATTACCAAAAGCTGATTTAGCTTCACTGCATCGCAAAGCACTGCGGTAAAACCAGCATGAGCAGAAGAGCATTTCATGATACGAAATGAACGCATGCACAAGCCACTTGTGCATCAAACAAATATAAGCATTTGCGACTGCTCAGGCCAAATGTGCAACTTGGCACGTTCGTTTCAGGGAGACAAAACTACAATTACCAAAAGCTGATTAAGCTTCACTGCATCGCCAAAGCACTGCGGTAAAACCAGCATGAGCAGAAGAGCATTACATGATACGAAATGAACCCATGCACAGGCCACTTGTGCATCAAACAAATATAAGCATTTTCGACTGCTCAGGCCAAATATGCATCTTGGCAGGTCCGTTTCAGGCAAACAAAAGGACAAATACTTAAATTTGATCAAGCTTCACTGCATCGCAAAAGCACTGCGGTAATGCCAGCGTGAGCAGAGGAGCATTACATGATACGAAATGAACGCATGCACAGGCCACTTGTGCATCAATCAAATATAAGCATTTGCGACTGCTCAGCCAAATATGCATCTTGACATGTCCGTTTCAGGGAGACAAAAAAGTAATTACCAAAAGATGATTAGGCTTCGCTGCATTGCGAAAGCACTGCAGTAAAGCTAGCGTGAGAAGAAGAGCATTACTTAATACGAAATGAACGCATGCCCACGCCACTTAAGCATCAAACAAATATAAGCATTTGCGACTGCACAGGCCAAATATGCATCTTTGCACGTCCGTTTCTGGCAAACAAAAGGACAAATACTTAAATATGATCAAGCTTCACTGCATTGCAAATGCACTGCGGTAAAGCCAGCGTGAACAGAAGAGCATTACATGATACGAAATAACGCATGCACAGGCCACTTGTGCATCAAACAAAGATAAGCATTTGCGACGGCTCAGGCAAAATATGCATCTTGGCACGTGCGTTTCAGGCAAACAAAAGGAGAAATACTTAAATTTAATGAAGCTTTACTGCATCGCAAAAGCACTGCGATAATGCCAGCGTGAGCAGAAGAGCATTACATGATACGAAATGAACGCATGCACAGGCCAATTGTGCATCAAACAAATATAAGCATTTGCGACTGCTCAGGCCAAATATGCAACTTGGCACGTTCATTTCAGGGAGACAAAACGACAATTACCAAAAGCTGATTTAGCTTCACTGCATCGCAATACACTGCGGTAAAACCAGCATGAGCAGAAGAGCATTTCATGATACGAAATGAACGCATGCACAAGCCACTTGTGCATCAAACAAATATAAGCATTTGCGACTGCTCGGGCCAAATGTGCAACTTGGCACGTTCGTTTCAGGGAGACAAAACTACAATTACCAAGAGATAATTAAGCTTCACTGCATCGCGAAAGCACTGCGGTAATGCCAGCGTGAGCAGAAGAGCATTACATGATACGAAATGAACGCATGCACAGGCCACTTGTGCATCAATCAAATATAAGCATTTGCGACTGCTCAGCCAAATATGCATCTTGACATGTCCTATTCAGGGAGACAAAAAAGTAATTACCAAAAGATGATTAGGCTTCGCTGCATTGCGAAAGCACTGCAGTAAAGCTAGCGTGAGAAGAAGAGCATTACTTAATACGAAATGAACGCATGCCCACGCCACTTAAGCATCAAACAAATATAAGCATTTGCGACTGCACAGGCCAAATATGCATCTTTGCACGTCCGTTTCTGGCAAACAAAAGGACAAATACTTAAATATGATCAAGCTTCACTGCATTGCAAAAGCACTGCGGTAAAGCCAGCGTGAGCAGAAGAGCATTACATGATACGAAATGAACCCATGCACAGGCCACTTGTGCATCAAACAAATATAAGCATTTTCGACTGCTCAGGCCAAATATGCATCTTGGCAGGTCCGTTTCAGGCAAACAAAAGGACAATTACCAAGAGATGATTAAGCTTCACTGCATCGCGAAAGCACTGCGGTAATGCCAGCGTGAAAAGAAGAGCATTACATGATACGAAATGAACGCATGCACAGGCCACTTGTGCATCAAACAAATATAAGCATTTGCGACTGCTCGAGCCAAATGTGCAACTTGGCACGTTCGTTTCAGGGAGACAAAACTGCAATTACCAAAAGCTGATTAGGCTTCACTGGATCGAAAAAGCACTGCGGTAAAGCCAGCGTGAACAGAAGAGCATTATATGATACGAAATAACGCATGCACAGGCCACTTGTGCATCAAACAAAGATAAGCATTTGCGACGGCTCAGGCAAAATATGCATCTTGGCACGTGCGTTTCAGGCAAACAAAAGGACAAATACTTAAATTTAATGAAGCTTTACTGCATCGCAAAAGCACTGCGGTAGTGCCAGCGTGAGCAGAAGAGCATTACATGATACGAAATGAACGCATGCACAGGCCACTTGTGCATCAAACAAATTTAGGCATTTGCGACTGCTCAGGCCAAATATTCATCTTCGCACGTCCGTTTTAGGGAGACAATAAGACAATTACCAAAAAATTAATAAGCTTCACTGGATCGAAAAAGCACTGCGGTAAAGCCAGCGTGAACAGAAGAGCATTACATGATACGAAATGAACGCATGCACAGGCCAATTGTGCATCAAACAAATATAAGCATTTGCGACTGCTCAGGCCAAATATGCAACTTGGCACGTTCATTTCAGGGAGACAAAACGACAATTACCAAAAGCTGATTTAGCTTCACTGCATCGCAAAGCACTGCGGTAAAACCAGCATGAGCAGAAGAGCATTTCATGATACGAAATGAACGCATGCACAAGCCACTTGTGCATCAAACAAATATAAGCGTTTGCGACTGCTCGGGCCAAATGTGCAACTTGGCACGTTCGTTTCAGGGAGACAAAACTACAATTACCAAAAGCTGATTAAGCTTCACTGCATCGCCAAAGCACTGCGGTAAAGCCAGCATGAGCAGAAGAGCACTACATGATACGAAATGAACGCATGCACAGGCAACTTGTGCATCAAACAAATATAAGCATTTGCGACTGCTCAGGCCATATATGCATCTTGGCACGTCCAAGTTAGGGAGACAGTAAGACAATTACCAAAAAATTATTAAGCTTCACTGGATCGAAAAAGCACTGCGGTAAAGCCAGCGTGAACACAAGAGCATTACATGATACGAAATGAACGCATGCACAGGCCAATTGTGCATCAAACAAATATAAGCATTTGCGACTGCTCGGGCCAAATGTGCATCTTGACATGTCCGTTTCAGGGAGACAAGAAAACAATTACCAAAAGGTGATTAGGCTTCGCTGCATTGCGAAAGCACTGCAGTAAAGCTAGCGTGAGAAGAAGAGCATTACTTAATACGAAATGAACGCATGCCCCCGCCACTTAAGCATCAAACAAATATAAGCATTTGCGACTGCACAGGCCAAATATGCATCTTTGCATGTCCGTTTCTGGCAAACAAAAGGACAAATACTTAAATATGATCAAGCTTCACTGCATTGCAAAAGCACTGCGGTAAAGCCAGCGTGAGCAGAAGAGCATTATATGATACGAAATGAACCCATGCACAGGCCACTTGTGCATCAAACAAATATAAGCATTTTCGACTGCTCAGGCCAAATATGCATCTTGGCACGTCCGTTTTAGGGAGACAATAAGACAATTACCAAAAAATTATTAAGCTTCACTGGATCGAAAAAGCACTGCGGTAAAGCCAGCGTAAACAGAAGAGCGTTACATGATACGAAATGAACGCATGCACAGGCCACTTGTACATTAAACAAATATAAGCATTCGCGACTGCTCAGGAAAAATATGCAACTTGGCCCGTTCGTTTCAGGGAGACAAAACGACAATTACCAAAAGCTGATTTAGCTTCACTGCATAGCCAAAGCACTGGGGTAAAACCAGCATGAGCAGAAGAGTATTACATTAAACGAAATGAATGCATGCACAGGCCACTTGTGCATCAAGCAAATATAAGCATTTGCGACTGCTCGGGCCAAATGTGCAACTTGGCACGTTCGTTTCAGGGAGACAAAACTACAATTACCAAAAGCTGATTAAGCTTCACTGCATCGCCAAAGCACTGCGGTAAAACCAGCATGAGCAGAAGAGCATTACATGATACGAAATGAACGCATGCACAGGCCAATTGTGCATAAAACAAATATAAGCATTTGCGACTGCTCAAGCCAAATATGCAACTTGGCACGTACGTTTCAGGCAAACAAAAGGACAAATACTTAAAGTTGATCAAGCTTCACTGCATCGCAAAAGCACTGCGGTAATGCCAGCGTGAGCAGAAGAGCATTACATGATACGAAATGAACGCATGCACAGGCCACTTGTGCATCAATCAAATATAAGCATTTGCGACTGCTCAGCCAAATATGCATCTTGACATGTCCTATTCAGGGAGACAAAAAAGTAATTACCAAAAGATGATTAGGCTTCGCTGCATTGCGAAAGCACTGCAGTAAAGCTAGCGTGAGAAGAAGAGCATTACTTAATACGAAATGAACGCATGCCCACGCCACTTAAGCATCAAACAAATATAAGCATTTGCGACTGCACAGGCCAAATATGCATCTTTGCACGTCCGTTTCTGGCAAACAAAAGGACAAATACTTAAATATGATCAAGCTTCACTGCATTGCAAAAGCACTGCGGTAAAGCCAGCGTGAACAGAAGAGCATTACATGATACGAAATAACGCATGCACAGGCCACTTGTGCATCAAACAAAGATAAGCATTTGCGACGGCTCAGGCAAAATATGCATCTTGGCACGTGCGTTTCAGGCAAACAAAAGGACAAATACTTAAATTTAATGAAGCTTTACTGCATCGCAAAAGCACTGCGGTAATGTCAGCGTGAGCAGAAGAGCATTACATGATACGAAATGAACGCATGCACAGGCCAATTGTGCATCAAACAAATATAAGCATTTGCGACTGCTCAGGCCAAATATGCAACTTGGCACGTTCATTTCAGGGAGACAAAACGACAATTACCAAAAGCTGATTTAGCTTCACTGCATCGCAATACACTGCGGTAAAACCAGCATGAGCAGAAGAGCATTTCATGATACGAAATGAACGCATGCACAAGCCACTTGTGCATCAAACAAATATAAGCATTTGCGACTGCTCGGGCCAAATGTGCAACTTGGCACGTTCGTTTCAGGGAGACAAAACTACAATTACCAAGAGATGATCAAGCTTCACTGCATCGCGAAAGCACTGCGGTAAAGCCAGCGTGAAAAGAAGAGCATTACATGATACGAAATGAACGCATGCACAGGCCACTTGTGCATCAAACAAATATAAGCATTTGCGACTGCTCGAGCCAAATGTGCAACTTGGCACGTTCGTTTCAGGGAGACAAAACTGCAATTACCAAAAGCTGATTAGGCTTCACTGCATCGCGAAAGCACTGCGGTAAAGCCAGCGTGAAAAGAAGAGCATTACATGATACGAAATGAACGCATGCACAGGCCACTTGTGCATCAAACAAATATAAGCATTTGCGACTGCTCGAGCCAAATGCGCAACTTGGCACGTTCGTTTCAGGGAGACAAAACTGCAATTACCAAAAGCTGATTAGGCTTCACTGGATCGAAAAAGCACTGCGGTAATACCAGCGTGAGCAGAAGAGCATTACATGATACGAAATGAACGCATGCACAGGCCACTTGTGCATCAAACAAATTTAAGCATTTGCGACTGCTCAGGCCAAATATGCATCTTCGCACGTCCGTTTTAGGGAGACAATAAGACAATTACCAAAAAATTAATAAGCTTCACTGGATCAAAAAAGCACTGCGGTAAAGCCAGCGTGAACAGAAGAGCATTACATGATACGAAATGAACGCATGCACAGGCCAATTGTGCATCAAACAAATATAAGCATTTGCGACTGCTCAGCCCAAATAAGCAACTTGGCACGTTCATTTCAGGGAGACAAAACGACAATTACCAAAAGCTGATTTAGCTACACTGCATCGCAAAGCACTGCGGTAAAACCAGCATGAGCAGAAGAGCATTTCATGATACGAAATGAACGCATGCACAAGCCACTTGTGCATCAAACAAATATAAGCATTTGCGACTGCTCGGGCCAAATGTGCAACTTGGCACGTTCGTTTCAGGGAGACAAAACTACAATTACCAAAAGCTGATTAAGCTTCACTGCATCGCCAAAGCACTGCGGTAAAGCCAGCATGAGCAGAAGAGCACTACATGATACGAAATGAACGCATGCACAGGCCACTTGTGCATAAAACAAATATAAGCATTTGCGACTGCTCAAGCCAAATATGCAACTTGGCACGTACGTTTCAGGCAAACAAAAGGACAAATACTTAAAGTTGATCAAGCTTCACTGCTTCGCAAAAGCACTGCGGTAATGCCAGCGTGAGCAAAAGAGCATTACATGATACGAAATGAACGCATGCACAGGCCACTTGTGCATCAATCAAATATAAGCATTTGCGACTGCTCAGCCAAATATGCATCTTGACATGTCCTATTCAGGGAGACAAAAAAGTAATTACCAAAAAATGATTAGGCTTCGCTGCATTGCGAAAGCACTGCAGTAAAGCTAGCGTGAGAAGAAGAGCATTACTTAATACGAAATGAACGCATGCCCACGCCACTTCAGCATCAAACAAATATAAGCATTTGCGACTGCACAGGCCATATATGCATCTTTGCACGTCCGTTTCTGGCAAACAAAAGGACAAATACTTAAATATGGTCAAGCTTCACTGCATTGCAAAAGCACTGCGGTAAAGCCAGCGTGAGCAGGACAGCATTACATGATACGAAATGAACACTTGCACAGGCCACTTGTGCATCAAACAAATATAAGCATTTGCGACTGCTCAGGCCACTTATGCATCTTGGCACGTCCAAGTTAGGGAGACAGTAAGACAATTACCAAAAGCTGATTAAGCTTCACTGCATCGCCAAAGCACTGCGGTAAAGCCAGCATGAGCAGAAGAGCACTACATGATACGAAATGAACGCATGCACAGGCCACTTGTGCATCAAACAAATATAAGCATTTTCGACTGCTCAGGCCAAATATGCATCTTGGCAGGTCCGTTTCAGGCAAACAAAAGGACAATTACCAAGAGATGATTAAGCTTCACTGCATCGCGAAAGCACTGCGGTAAAGCCAGCGTGAAAAGAAGAGCATTACATGATACGAAATGAACGCATGCACAGGCCACTTGTGCATCAAACAAATATAAGCATTTGCGACTGCTCGAGCCAAATGTGCATCTTGGCACGTTCGTTTCAGGGAGACAAAACTACAATTACCAAAAGCTGATTAGGCTTCACTGGATCGAAAAAGCACTGCAGTAAAGCCAGCGTGAACAGAAGAGCATTACATGATACAAAATAACGCATGCACAGGCCACTTGTGCATCAAACAAAGATAAGCAATTGCGACGGCTCAGGCAAAATATGCATCTTGGCACGTGCGTTTCAGGCAAACAAAAGGACAAATACTTAAATTTAATGAAGCCTTACTGCATCGCAAAAGCACTGCGGTATTGCCAGCATGAGCAGAAGAGCACTACATGATACGAAATGAACGCTTGCACAGGCCACTTGTGCATCAAACAAATATAAGCATTTGCGACTGCTCAGGCCACATATGCATCTTGGCACGTCCAAGTTAGGGAGACAGTAAGACAATTACCAAAAAATTATTAAGCTTCACTGGATCGAAAAAGCACTGCGGTAAAGCCAGCGTGAACAGAAGAGCATTACATGATACGAAATGAATGCATGCACAGGCCAATTATGCATCAAACAAATATAAGCAATTGCGACTGCTCAGGCCAAATATGCAACTTGGCACGTTCGTTTCAGGGAGACAAAACAAAAATTACCAAAAGCTGAATTAGCTTCACTGCATCGCAAAGCACTGCGGTAAAACCAGCATGAGCAGAAGAGCATTTCATGATACGAAATGAACGCATGCACAAGCCACTTGTGCATCAAACAAATATAAGCATTTGCGACTGCTCGGGCCTAATGTGCAACTTGGCACGTTCGTTTCAGGGAGACAAAACTACAATTACCAAAAGCTGATTAAGCTTCACTGCATCGCCAAAGCACTGCGGTAAAACCAGCATGAGCAGAAGAGCATTACATGATACGAAATGAACCCATGCACAGGCCACTTGTGCATCAAACAAATATAAGCATTTTCGACTGCTCAGGCCAAATATGCATCTTGGCAGGTCCGTTTCAGGCAAACAAAAGGACAAATACTTAAATTTGATCAAGCTTCACTGCATCGCGAAAGCACTGCGGTAATGCCAGCGTGAGCAGAGGAGCATTACATGATACGAAATTAACGCATGCACAGGCCACTTGTGCATCAAACAAATATAAGCATTTGCGACTGCTCGAGCCAAATGTGCAACTTGGCACGTTCGTTTCAGGGAGACAAAACTACAATTACCAAAAGCTGATTAGGCTTCACTGGATCGAAAAAGCACTGCAGTAAAGCCAGCGTGAACAGAAGAGCATTACATGATACAAAATAACGCATGCACAGGCCACTTGTGCATCAAACAAAGATAAGCAATTGCGACGGCTCAGGCAAAATATGCATCTTGGCACGTGCGTTTCAGGCAAACAAAAGGACAAATACTTAAATTTAATGAAGCCTACTGCATCGCAAAAGCACTGCGGTATTGCCAGCATGAGCAGAAGAGCACTACATGATACGAAATGAACGCTTGCACAGGCCACTTGTGCATCAAACAAATATAAGCATTTGCGACTGCTCAGGCCACATATGCATCTTGGCACGTCCAAGTTAGGGAGACAGTAAGACAATTACCAAAAAATTATTAAGCTTCACTGGATCGAAAAAGCACTGCGGTAAAGCCAGCGTGAACAGAAGAGCATTACATGATACGAAATGAATGCATGCACAGGCCAATTATGCATCAAACAAATATAAGCAATTGCGACTGCTCAGGCCAAATATGCAACTTGGCACGTTCGTTTCAGGGAGACAAAACAAAAATTACCAAAAGCTGAATTAGCTTCACTGCATCGCAAAGCACTGCGGTAAAACCAGCATGAGCAGAAGAGCATTTCATGATACGAAATGAACGCATGCACAAGCCACTTGTGCATCAAACAAGTATAAGCATTTGCGACTGCTCAGCCAAATATGCATCTTGACATGTCCGTTTCAGGGAGACAAAAAAACAATTACCAAAAGGTGATTAGGCTTCGCTGCATTGCGAAAGCACTGCAGTAAAGCTAGCGTGAGCAGAAGAGCATTATATGATACGAAATGAACCCATGCACAGGCCACTTGTGCATCAAACAAATATAAGCATTTTCGACTGCTCAGGCCAAATATGCATCTTGGCACGTCCGTTTTAGGGAGACAATAAGACAATTACCAAAAAATTATTAAGCTTCACTGGATCGAAAAAGCACTGCGGTAAAGCCAGCGTAAACAGAAGAGCGTTACATGATACGAAATGAACGCATGCACAGGCCACTTGTGCATTAAACAAATATAAGCATTCGCGACTGCTCAGGAAAAATATGCAACTTGGCCCGTTCGTTTCAGGGCGACAAAACGACAATTACCAAAAGCTGATTTAGCTTCACTGCATAGCCAAAGCACTGGGGAAAACCAGCATGAGCGGAAGAGTATTACATTAAACGAAATGAATGCATGCACAGGCCACTTGTGCATCAAGCAAATATAAGCATTTGCGACTGCTCAGGCCAAATATGCATCTTGGCACATCCGTTTCAGGGAGACAAAAAGACAATTACCGAAAGAGAATTAAGCTTCACTGCATCGCAAAATTCTCTGCGGTAAAGCCAGCGTGAACAGAAAAGCATTACATGATACGAAATGAACGCATCCACAATCCACTTGTGCATCAAACAAATATAAGCATTTGCTTCTGCTCGGGCCAAATTTGCAACTTGGCACGTTCGTTTCAGGGAGCCAAACTACAATTACCAAAAGCTGATTAAGCTTCACTGGATCGAAAAAGCACTGCGGTAAAGCCAGCGTGAACAGAAGAGCATTACATGATACGAAATGAACGCATGCAAAAGCCACTTGTGCATCAAACAAATATAAGCATTTGCGACTGCTCGGGCCAAATATGCAACTCGGCACATTCGTGTCAGGGAGACAAAACTACAATTACCAAAAGCTGATTAAGCTTCACAGCACCGCCAAAGCACTGCAGTAAATCTAGCGTGAAAACAAGAGCATTACTTAATACGAAATGAACGCATGCCCACGCCACTTGTGCATCAAAAAATTATGAGTATTTGCGACTGCTCAGGCCAAATACGCATCTTGGCACGTCCGTTTCAGGCAAACAAAAGGAAAAATACTAAAATATGATCAAGCTTCACTGCATCGAAAAAGCACTGCGGTAAAGCCAGCATGAGCAGAAGAGAACTGCATGATACAAAATGAACGCATGCCCAGGCCACTTGTGCATCAAACAAATATAAGCATTTGCGACTGCACAGGCCAAATATGCATCTTGGCACGTCCGCATCAGGCAAACAAAAGGACAAATACTTAAATATGATCAAGCTTCACTGCATCACAAAAGCACTGCGGTAAAGCCAGCTTGAGCAAATAGCATTACATGATTCGAAATGAACGCATGCACAGGCCACTTGTGCATCAAAGAAATATAAGCATATGCGACTGCTCAGGCCAAATATGCATCTTGGCACGTCCGTTTCATAGAGAAAAAAAGACAATTACCAAAAGATGATTAAGTTTCACTGCATCGCGAAAGCACTGTGGTAAAGCCACCGTGGACAGAAAAGCATTACATGATACGAAATTAACGCATGCACAGGCCACTTTTGCATCAAACAAATATAAGCATTTGCGACTGCTCAGGCCAAATATGATCTTGGCACGTCCGTTTCAGGCAAACAAAATAACAAATACTAAAATATGATCAAACTTCACTGCATCGAAAAAGCACTGTGGTAAAGCCAGCATGAGCAGAAGAGCACTACATGATACGAAATGAACGCATGCCCAGGCCACTTGTGCATCAAACAAATATAAGCATATGCGACTGCTCAGGCCAAATATGCATCTTGGCACGTCCGTTTCATAGAGAAAAAAAGACAATTACCAAAAGATGATTAAGCTTCACTGCATCGCAAAAGCACTGCGGTAAAGCCACCGTGAACAGAAAAGCATTACATGATACGAAATTAACGCATGCACAGGCCACTTTTGCATCAAACAAATATAAGCATTTGCGACTGCTCAGGCCAAATATGATCTTGGCACGTCCGTTTCAGGCAAACAAAAGAACAAATACTAAAATATGATCAAACTTCACTCCATCGAAAAAGCACTGTGGTAAAGCCAGCATGAGCAGAAGAGCACTACATGATACGAAATGAACGCATGCCCAGGCCACTTGTGCATCAAACAAATATAATCATTTGCGATTGCTCAGGCGAAATATGCATCTTGGCATGTACGTATGGGGCAAACAAAAGGACAAATACTTAAATATGATTATGCTTCACTGCATCGCAAAAGCACTGCGGTAAAGCCAGCGTGAGCAGAAGAGCATTACATGTTACGAAATGAACGCATGCACAGGGTACTTGTGCATCAAACAAATATAAGCATTTGCGATTGCTCAGGCCAAATATGCATCTTGGCACGTCCGTTTCAGGCAAACAAAAGGACAAATACTTAAATATGATTAAGCTTCACTGCATCGTAAAAGCACTGCGGTAAAGCCAGCGTGAGCAGAATAGCACTACATGATACGAAATGAACGCATGCACAGGCCACTTGTGCATCAAACAAATATAAGCATTTTCGACTGCTCAGGCCAAATATGCAACTTGGCACATTCGTTTCAGGGAGACAAAACTACAATTACCAAAAGCTGTATAAGCTTCACTGGATCGACAAAGCGATGCGGTAAAGCCAGCGTGAACAGAAGAGCATTACATGATACGAAATGAACGCATGCACAAGCCACTTGTGCATCAAACAAATATAAGCATTTGCGACTGCTCGGGCCAAATATGCAACTTGGCACATACGTTTCAGGGAGACAAAACTACAATTACCAAAAGCTGATTAGGCTTCACTGCATCGCCAAAGCACTGCAGTAAAGCTAGCGTGAGAACAATAGCATTACTTAATACGAAATGAACGCATGCCCACGCCACTTGTGCATCAAAAAATATAAGTATTTGCGACTGCTCAGGCCAAATACGCATCTTGGCACGTCCGTTTCAGGCAAACAAAAGGACAAATACTAAATTATGATCAAGCTTCACTGCATCAAAAAAGCACTGCGGTAAAGCCAGCATGAGCAGAAGAGCACTACATGATGCGAAATGAACGCATGCACAGGGTACTTGTGCATCAAACAAATATAAGCATTTGCGAGTGCTCAGGCCAAATATGCATCTTGGCATGTCCGTTTCAGGCACACAAAAGGACAAATACTTAAATATGATCAAGTTTCACTCCATCGCAAAAGCACTGCGGTAAAGCCAGCATGAGCAGAAGAGCATTACATGATACGAAATGAACGCATGCACAGGCCACTTGTGCATCAAACAAATATAAGCATTTGCGACTGCTCAGGCCAAATATGCATCTTGGCACTTCCGTTTCAGAGAGAGAAAAAGACAATTACCAAAAGATGATTACGCTTCACTGCATCACAAAAGCACTGGGGTAAAGCGAGCATGAGCAGAAGAGCTATACATGATACGAAATGAACGCATGCACAGGCCACTTGTGCATCAAACAAATATAAGCATTTGCGACTGCTCAGGCCAAATATGCATCTTGGCACATCCGTTTCAGGCAAACAAAAGGACAAATACCTAATAATGATTAAGCTTCACTGCATCGCAAAAACACTGCGGTAAAGCCAGCGTGAGCAGAATAGCATTACATGATACGAAATGAACGCATGCACAGGCCACTTGTGCATCAAACAAATATAAGCATTTTTGACTGCTCAGGCCAAATATGCATCTTGGCACGTCCGCATCAGGCAAACAAAAGGACAAATACTTAAATATGATCAAGCTTCACTGCATCACAAAAGCACTGCGGTAAAGCCAGCATGAGCAGAAGAGCACTACATGATACGAAATGAGCGCATGCACAGGGTACTTGTGCATCAAACAAATATAAGCATTTGCGACTGCACAGGCCAAATATGCATCTTGGCACGTCCGCATCAGGCAAACAAAAGGACAAATACTTAAATATGATCAAGCTTCACTGCATCACAAAAGCACTGCGGTAAAGCCAGCTTGAGCAAATAGCATTACATGATTCGAAATGAACGCATGCACAGGCCACTTGTGCATCAAACAAATATAAGCATATGCGACTGCTCAGGCCAAATATGCATCTTGGCACGTCCGTTTCATAGAGAAAAAAAGACAATTACCAAAAGATGATTAAGCTTCACTGCATCGCAAAAGCACTGCGGTAAAGCCACCGTGAACAGAAAAGCATTACATGATACGAAATTAACGCATGCACAGGCCACTTTTGCATCAAACAAATATAAGCATTTGCGACTGCTCAGGCCAAATATGATCTTGGCACGTCCGTTTCAGGCAAACAAAAGAACAAATACTAAAATATGATCAAACTTCACTCCATCGAAAAAGCACTGTGGTAAAGCCAGCATGAGCAGAAGAGCACTACATGATACGAAATGAACGCATGCCCAGGCCACTTGTGCATCAAACAAATATAATCATTTGCGATTGCTCAGGCGAAATATGCATCTTGGCATGTACGTATGGGGCAAACAAAAGGACAAATACTTAAATATGATTATGCTTCACTGCATCGCAAAAGCACTGCGGTAAAGCCAGCGTAAGCAGAAGAGCATTACATGTTACGAAATGAACGCATGCACAGGGTACTTGTGCATCAAACAAATATAAGCATTTGCGATTGCTCAGGCCAAATATGCATCTTGGCACGTCCGTTTCAGGCAAACAAAGGACAAATACTTAAATATGATTAAGCTTCACTGCATCGTAAAAGCACTGCGGTAAAGCCAGCGTGAGCAGAATAGCACTACATGATACGAAATGAACGCATGCACAGGCCACTTGTGCATCAAACAAATATAAGCATTTTCGACTGCTCAGGCCAAATATGCAACTTGGCACATTCGTTTCAGGGAGACAAAACTACAATTACCAAAAGCTGTATAAGCTTCACTGGATCGAAAAAGCACTGCGATAAAGCCAGCGTGAACAGAAGAGCATTACATGATACGAAATGAACGCATGCACAAGCCACTTGTGCATCAAACAAATATAAGCATTTGCGACTGCTCGGGCCAAATATGCAACTTGGCACATACGTTTCAGGGAGACAAAACTACAATTACCAAAAGCTGATTAAGCTTCACTGCATCGCCAAAGCACTGCAGTAAAGCTAGCGTGAGAACAATAGCATTACTTAATACGAAATAAACGCATGCTCACGCCACTTGTGCATCAAAAAATATAAGTATTTGCGACTGCTCAGGCCAAATACGCATCTTGGCACGTCCGTTTCAGGCAAACAGAAGGACAAATACTAAATTATGATCAAGCTTCACTGCATCAAAAAAGCACTGCGGTAAAGCCAGCATGAGCAGAAGAGCATTACATGATACGAAATGAACGCATGCACAGGCCACTTGTGCATCAAACAAATATAAGCATTTGCGACTGCTCAGGCCAAATATGCATCTTGGCACTTCCGTTTCAGAGAGAGAAAAAGACAATTACCAAAAGATGATTACGCTTCACTGCATCACGAAAGCACTGCGGTAAAGCGAGCATGAGCAGAAGAGCTATACATGATACGAAATGAACGCATGCACAGGCCACTTGTGCATCAAACAAATATAAGCATTTGCGACTGCTCAGGCCAAATATGCATCTTGGCACATCCGTTTCAGGCAAACAAAACGACAAATACCTAATAATGATTAAGCTTCACTGCATTGCAAAAACACTGCGGTAAAGCCAGCGTGAGCAGAATAGCATTACATGATACGAAATGAACGCATGCACAGGCCACTTGTGCATCAAACAAATATAAGCATTTTTGACTGCTCAGGCCAAATATGCATCTTGGCACGTCCGCATCAGGCAAACAAAAGGACAAATACTTAAATATGATCAAGCTTCACTGCATCGTAAAAGCACTGCGGTAAAGCCAGCATGAGCAGAAGAGCATTACATGATACGAAATAAACGCATGCACAGGCCACTTGTGCATCAAACAAATATAAGCATTTGCGACTGCTCAGGCCAAATATGCATCTTGGCACGTTCGTTTCAGGGAGACAAAACTACAATTACCAAAAGCTGATTAAGCTTCACTGGATCGAAAAAGCACTGCGGTAAAGCCAGCGTGAACAGAAGAGCATTACATGATACGAAATGAACGCATGCACAGGTCTCTTGTGCATCAAAGATAAGCATTTGCGACGGCTCAGGCAAAATATGCATCTTGGCACGTGCGTTTCAGGCAAACAAAAACACAAATAATTAAATTTAATGAAGCTTAACTGCATCGCAAAAGCACTGCGGTAATGCCAGCGTGAGCAGAAGAGCATTACATGATACGAAATGAACGCTTGCACAGGCCACTTGTGCATCAAACAAATATAAGCATTTGTGACGGCTCAGGCAAAATATGCATCTTGGCACGTGCGTTTCAGGCAAACAAAAGGACAAATACTTAAATTTAATGAAGCTTTACTGCATCGCAAAAGCACTGCGGTAATGCCAGCGTGAGCAGAAGAGCATTACATGATACGAAATGAACGCTTGCACAGGCCACTTGTGCATCAAACAAATATAAGCGTTTGCGAGTGCTCAGGCCAAATATGCATCTTGGCATGTACTTTTCAGGCAAACAAAAGGACAAATACTTAAATATGATCAAGCTTCACTGCATCACAAAAGCACTGTGGTAAAACCAGCATGAGCAGAAGAGCATTACATGATACGAAATGAATGCATGCACAGGCCACTTCTGCATCAAACAAATATAAGCATTTGCGACTGCTCAGGCTAAATATGCATCTTGGCACATCCGTTTCAGGGAGACAAAAAGACAATTACCGAAAGATGATTAAGCTTCACTGCATCGCAAAATTCTCTGCGGTAAAACCAGCGTGAACAGAAGAGCAATACATGATACGAAATGAAGCATGCACAATCCACTTGTGCATCAAACAAATATAAGCATTTGCGACTGCTTGGGCCAAATGTGCAACTTGGCACGTTCTTTTCAGGGAGACAAAACTACAATTACCAAAAGCTGATTAAGCTTCACTGGATCGAAAAAGCACTGCGGTAAAGCCAGCGTGAACAGAAGAGCATTACATGATACGAAATGAACGCATGCACAAGCCAGTTGTGCATCAAACAAATATAAGCATTTGCGAATGCTCGGGCCAAATATGCAACTCGGCACATTCGTTTCAGGGAGACAAAACTACAATTACCAAAAGCTGATTAAGCTTCACTGCACCGCCAAAGCACTGCAATAAATCTAGCGTGAGAACAAGAGCATTACTTAATACGAAATGAACGCATGCCCACGCCACTTGTGCATCAAAAAAATATAAGTATTCGCGGCTGCTCAGGCCAAATACGCATCTTGGCACGTCCGTTTCGGGCAAACAAAAGTACAAATACTAAAATATGATCAAGCTTCACTGCATCGAAGAAGCACTGCGGTAAAGCCAGCATGAGAAGAAGAGAACTACATGATACAAAATGAACGCGTGCCCAGGCCACTTGTGCATCAAACAAATATAAGCATTTGCGACTGCACAGGCCAAATATGCATCTTGGCACGTCCGCATCAGGCAAACAAAAGGACAAATACTTAAATATGATCAAGCTTCACTGCATGACAAAAGCACTGCGGTAAAGCCAGCTTGAGCAAATAGCATTACATGATACGAAATGAACGCACGCAGAGGCCACTTGTGCATCAAACAAATATAAGCATATGCGACTGCTCAGGCCAAATATGCATCTTGGCACGTCGGTTTCATAGAGAAAAAAAGACAATTACCAAAAGATGATTAAGCTTCACTGCATCGCGAAAGCACTGCGGTAAAGCCACCGTGAGCAGAAAAGCATTACATGATACGAAATTAACGCATGCACAGGCCACTTTTGCATCAAACAAATATAAGCTTTTGCGACTGCTCAGGCCAAATATGCATATTTGCACGTCCATTTCAGGCTAACAAAAGGACAAATACTAAAATATGATCAAGCTTCACTGCATCGAAAAAGCACTGTGGTAAAGCCAGCATGAGCAGAAGAGCACTACAAGATACGAAATGAACGCATGCACAGGCCACTTGTGCATCGAACAAATATAAGCATATGCGACTGCTCAGGCCAAATATGCATCTTGGCACATCCGTTTCAGGGAGACAAAAAGACAATTACCGAAAGATGATTAAGCTTCACTGCATCGCAAAATTCACTGCGGTAAACCCAGCATGGGTAGAAGAGCATTACTTAATACGAAATGAACGCATGCCCACGCCACTTGTGCATCAAAAAAATATAAGTATTCGCGGCTGCTCAGGCTAAATACGCATCTTGGCACGTCCGTTTCGGGCAAACAAAAGTACAAACACTAAAATATGATCAAGCTTCACTGCATCGAAAAAGCACTGCGGTAAAGCCAGCATGAGAAGAAGAGAACTACATGATACAAAATGAACGCGTGCCCAGGCCACTTGTGCATCAAACAAATATAAGCATTTGCGACTGCACAGGCCAAATATGCATCTTGGCACGTCCGCATCAGGCAAACAAAAGGTCAAATACTTAAATATGATCAAGCTTCACTGCATCACAAAAGCACTGCGGTAAAACCAGCTTGAGCAAATAGCATTACATGATACGAAATGAACGCATGCACAGGCCACTTCTGCATCAAACAAATATAAGCATTTGCGACTGCTCAGGCCAAATATGCATCTTGGCATGTCCGTCTCAGACAAACGAAAAGACAAATACTATAATATGATCAAGCTTCACTGCATCAAAAAAGCACTGCGGTAAAGCCAGCTTGAGCAGAAGAGCACTACAAGATACGAAATGAACGCATGCACAGGCCACTTGTGCATCGAACAAACATAAGCATATGCGACAGCTCAGGCCAAATATGCATCTTGGCACATCCGTTTCAGGGAGACAAAAAGACAATTACCGAAAGATGAATAAGCTTCACTGCATCGCAAAATTCACTGCGGTAAACCCAGCATGGGCAGAAGAGCTTTACATGATACGAAATGAACGCATGCACAGGCCACTTCTGCATCAAACAAATATAAGCATTTGCGACTGCTCAGGCCAAATATGCATCTTGGCATGTCCGCATCAGGCAAACAAAAGACCAAATATTTAAACATGATCAAGCTTCACTGCATCCCAAAAGCACAGCGGTAAAGCCAGCTTGAGCAAATAGCTTTACATGATACGAAATGAACGCATGCACAGGCCACTTGTGCATCGAACAAATATAAGCATATGCGACTGCTCAGCCCAAATATGCATCTTGGCACATCCGTTTCAGGGAGACAAAAAGACAATTACCGAAAGATGATTAAGCTTCACTGCATCGCAAAATTCACTGCGGTAAACCCAGCATGGGTAGAAGAGCATTACTTAATACGAAATGAACGCATGCCCACGCCACTTG